>NW_008611820.1:3092-7379 GCF_000691845.1 Merops nubicus | reverse complement strand
CATACCTGCTGCTGCTACAGGCAGTGGTATCAGCATGTGTCAGGGGGACAACAAGCACCTGGAGTGCTCCTATTCTGTGCAAGAAATGCATAAAGAAACCAACAGAAGGTTCTTCCACTTTCCTCATGGTACACTCTCCTGTCGATGGGTTCATACCCATGCACAGCAGTTGTGTTAACTCTTCTTCTAGGTCGCTTGAATGCTGCCACTGCTATGCAGATTATATGCAAAAGATAAAAAATTATGGCTTGTTTCAATTTCAGGGAGGACACTGGAGCATAAACATGTTCTATAGTCAGAACAAAGATGTAATTTAAAAAGGCACGTGGTATATTCAGTCAGGTGCAGCGTTATCCAAAGAAGCACCATATGCTGTAGCCTCATAATGTCCTTCAAAAATAGCAAGAACTGTTCAACTGAGAATGCTGATCTAGAGCAGAGACTTTCTATAGTCCTTTCATACACCATTTGTCTACTCTATGGAGTGTAACTATAAACCACAGATACTAGAGTGGAACTGAAGCAGTAGAGTTTATCAAACAGCAAAGTTACTGTTCTGTTATTGTTTGTCACAAAAAAAGCTAGAAGATTATTACTTGGTTCAAGGCAGAGACAGGGCAAGAGGAAGAAGGTAGAAAAATGTCTTAAGGAGAGCTCATCACTGAGACCTTACTGGAAACTAAATTGGCCATTATATTCAATCAACTGAGTTTTACAGCTCTTCTAGAAGAGCAAAAATGCTACTCTTAAAAAACCAACCAACTTCAGGTAATTGCCTTCTCAAGATCAAGATACAGTAAGAATTCAGAAAATGAGATTACTTGATGATATGACTGACTCAGCAAATAACTTAAGATAGGACTGACATGCATTAAGTCAGTTTATTTCCAGATTTTTCTATCTGCTTAGGAAAAACAGTACAAGATTGGAGGGAATATAGATGTTTAACATCAATGATGGAAGAGGAGGTAGGACAGAATGCTGTCTGTATGTAATAAGAGCTACTGATGCAGACATAATGCCAAGCAGTTACGAAAGCTTTATTATATGCATTAACTATTTGCCATTTACCAATATTCTGTTAGGTGAAAGAGATTCTCAAGTCACGCTCTCCAGTTCCTATTTAGCCATCAGGATATGCACGTGGCACATGACTTTTCAGGAAGGATTTTAAGGAGATGGCAGTGGTGGCTTTTAGCAACTACTTCAAGAGGTCATTCTCACGCTTGGGAAGTGGCAAGGAAAAATTGCCCTTTCAAGTCTTAACAGGGTGGTGAAGGTTACCATGAGCTTGTGATTATTTAGTCTTGCTCTGAAAATGAAGAAGATATTACCTCGAATCCTTTCACGCTATCTCCAAAAGCTTCTACAATTCCAGAGCACTCAAACCCAGGAACAAGCGGCGTCTTAGGAGGGTTGTCGATATTCCCCTGTCGCACCATCAAATCAATAAAGTTCAAACCACTGTAAAACATAAGGGAAAAAAAATATTACATCAAGATTATGACCATAGATCAACACAGAAAAAGAAGAAAACTTTAGTGGAGTGCTGGGAAAGCCAGAAAACTTCAGGGCAGCATTAAAAAGCTGGGTTCCACAGCATAAGAGGGGCCCAGCGGACACTCACGCTCTTCATGCGCGGCACAGACCGAGTTCCCAGTGTGCTGCAGAGGCCTGGGGCAGAGCAGCACACACGTGAGGCAACCACATCTGTCGCTAGCCCCAGAGCTTACAAGACTCTGCAGGAGTCACATGGAGGAACTCACAAAGGGCATTTAAAAGCTCAATACAGGGAAACATTGATTGCTATGAATACAGAACTAGCTGGCAAGTAAACCCAGTTCAATGTAAAAAGGAAACCTCAAACCTCACAAATTATAGAAGTTTTGGGCCAAGACCAACCTGATGTAACTGTCCTACCCTCTGATGTGATTCCACGAAGGAATCCTGTGTTCATCCTAGGTCCCAACTTTGACATGAACTTATTAAGTACCTGAGAGGCCTAAAACTGTTTCCCCTCGATAACCTTTGCATAGTTTGGCAAAGGTCTTTGGAGCCCTCAGGTTTGCTGCTCAGAAAAAAATACAGGTCTTCCCCTGTAGTCTCTGCTATGCAAAAATATTGAGGCATCTTCACTTTGCCTTTTATATGCTATCCAATTTTATTAAGTAAAGTTTCATGGTTTTCTAGGCAGCCAAAGACAAAACAAACTAAAAAAAAGGTACCATGTATGTACTATGTGCATATACTGATCAGTGGTACAAATGCCATACATAGTTAAAACCCCCAAAACTCCCAACTAGCTAAAACACGCTTCAGCATTACTCCATTGTTCCAAAACAGAGCCCTGTATTTACTGTTAGCTGAAATTGCTGCATACCAACTCCCCCAACTCTACGAAGTGATGAACACAGTCAATCCTACTCATGCATATGATACTAGCAACTGCTTGGATACTTGTGCACATCAGTAATTTTATGTATTTATAAGACTGAGCTCTAGTCAGATACTAATTGAAACACAAACAGATTGAACAGACCCAACAAACAAAAAGACAGAGTAGACACAAGGCATAAGCATGAAGACAAGACAGTATTCATAAGATGTAGGTCACTGGGGGGAGGGAAAAAATAAAAAGGAAAATCCACTAAATCTAATATTTGTAACTGTGGTAGAGGGTTTAAGAACAGCCCAAACTCACAACTTTTAGGTCTGTAAAAGCAAGATTATAGATTATTTTTTAGAAATATGACTTTGACAATCTAGCCCGACACACTCAGGAGAAAAATTTTTTTAAAAACCCACACACAAACCATAAATAAAACCCAAACATGTTCATTCATAAAGCTCATCATATTAACTACATGGATGGTTAGGAGGGGTCTGGCACAGTTAAGTCAGGAGCTTTGAAAGGATTTTAGAAAGGCTGCTTCTTAGTGGCTAAGACCACCTCCCACAATGTTGATAATGAAAGAGAAATTCCAAATAACAAAATGCCTGCAAGGCAGTCATCGAGGGGGGAAAAATCCAAACCAGCCCCACCAAATCAAGAATCCCCACAAAATCCAAGCCCACACCACGTGCATGGTAGTAACCACCATTGGTGTGCATTAGCTTCAGTGGTGATCTTTTGACTACATCTTTTCACACTGAGCATTTTACTAAAGGTTAACTTTTTCCTACATTCCTGCAAGGAAGGGCAGCTGGAGGCAGAACTGTGATGCAGCAACCTGTGTGGAAACACCCACCATGATGTCCTAACAAGTAGGCAACAAGCAGACAGAAGGATATGGCAAAGAGCACAGCTATTTGATAATGACATATGATCATAAATACATTATTGCAGCTCTTCTAGAAACATTCATTCTTATGAAATAACTTGTCAGACAATATGTCAGGACAGATTCAATTTTGCCTCTAATGACATAATACTAGTAATTCAGTTAGGCTGTAGTTCTATTCCTCTTCTGTCTGTCCTTACCTTCAATAAAAGACAGCAGTACAAAACGTAGAGAGTTCATCTCTATTACAATTAACTTGCAAGACCTGATAGCAGAACAGGTGTGATAAGGAGAGAGAAAACACTACACAAGGTACATAATACCTAAGTCACATGGGTTTATCATTTTAATTACTAGCTGGAACAGAGTGTTGATCAGTATTACTAATAATTTCTAGTCACTCTCCAGAGAGTTCCTTCTTCATTCACTTCATCTTTAATCTCCTGCATGTGTATGTGTTGTCACTTCCCTGTTCCTCTCATATGTGCATTTGTTTCCATTCTTTTCCACTTTCAAATAAGGACAGAAATAAGTTGTTTTATTTTATCTACCAAATTTGAACAAGCCTTATCAACACCAATAGACCTGAAAGCACAATTATGTTATATGGTAAAGACAGCAATTTTAAATTTTTTTTTCCCTTTGAATAACCCAGAGGGCTCAAAGATGAATAGCTAGTTTAGTAACTACTTCAAAGACATCCAATCTTATCAAGTCCTGCATTGAGATTCAGCCTACAGCAGACACAGGAAAAAGGAAGTTTGGCTGCACAGAACACCACAAGAAGATACGTCTCAAAGAATGATGGTTTTAGAGAATAAGCACAATTCATTTATTGTATCAGTACCAATGAGCATAGCCTGTTCTGGTGTGTAGCCAGAGAAAATGAATCCTGAACTTTAAGTACGGTCATATGCAGAGGAAAAAGTGTAAATGCAAAGTGATCCAGTGACAAAAAGTGCAGCTTCTTGCTGCTGTGTGTTTCTAATCGTAAATCAAGAGCTGG
>NW_008611820.1:0-3061 GCF_000691845.1 Merops nubicus | reverse complement strand
GGGAAAGAAATTAATTATAAAGACCAATACACGGACACCGGGGTTCTCTGAGAACCTTGCAGTGAAAGATCAGGGACACTGGTGTGAGCTGCACAGGCTGAATTACCTGTGCATCTCTGGAGGCAGAGGTTACCAAACATGGAAGTATCTTCCAGTCTGACTTTAAGTCTGCAATGCTCTGCCTTAACACCAGTTTTGAGGATCTTTAATATGATTTTCTATACTTGTGGTTCACTTTTGCTGCATTTTTATTTTAAATATGCAAAGTTCTGTGGGTAGAGTTGTATTTACACTTTTTTAACTATCAGACCAGCTGTGGCCACCTTAGTTCTCTTTGGTCTGTCCCACGCGCTCCAGGATGTCCAGTACCTTCCACTGCAAGATAACAAATCATTCAGACCATTCTGATTTGGAAAGGTGCTGCTTTTGATCTGTCCTTCTTACTTCATTCTAGAAATCCATTGAAATTAATTACTGAAGTTAATGAAATACAACAGACCAAGTAAGAAGATCACTGAGTTTTACATTCTTAAAATCCTTCCTCTTACCCCTGGCCAGCAAATTGCCTGATAATTCTAAAAAAAAAAAAAACAGTGGAAATGTTTAAATGATCTGATTTCATGCTTTTTATCCAGAAACCCACAGGATATGAACAAGACTGCCTTTAAGAACAGAACTGATACACTGTCCACTACTCTGCTACATTTTGGATTTCTTCTGATTGCTACCAATTTTTTTCAAGCACTGTTCTCTCCCAGCCATACATGCAGAAGGGTCATCCCTGCCTCACTCCTCCTGAGGCAGAAGTACAGCAGCACAAGAAAGAAGTAAAGAAAAGGGAGGTAATTACAGGACACCATTCCTTATTCACACACCCCATCCAAATTACTGCTTCAGTTTTTTCTAGCTACTTGTCTAATCTCTTAAACAATATTCATACTAGTGGTCTGCAGACTGCAAATTACACTACAAACAAATACAGCAATTTCAACTGCTCCATCATTATCAATCAGAAATTATTTCAGGAAATATGCAGAAGCTGTGAGTCAGCTTGGACATCAATGGCTGTTCCATTTCTTAGTCATTGAATGAGGCTAACACATGACTCATCTCAGCTGACACATTTTCAATTGGATCATTGATATTCCAGATCTTCAAAAGAATTATTTATCTGGCTTAGTGCTAACAGCAACATGTCCTCCATCTCCTCTATTTATAGTGTCATACTACAAAATATATGCATGATTTAATGTTTGTATACATGATTCAACCAACTTCATCTCTCAGTGAATCCAAAGACCACATAGAACTTGTACTTTTTACTGATATATTCTATTTATCATGCATGCACATATTCCTCCTTTTCTCCATCAGCTTGTGGAGAAAAATAATCATCATCTACAATGCTGGTCAACTGCAAAACTGATTCAACTAAACCCACTATTTGTCATCAACGTGTGTTACTAGAGCAGCCCATCTTTTGGGTGTCCAGCACTCCAGGCACCAAGGTGCATACTGCACTGGGCAAAGCCAACAGACGTTTTTCCCACTCAGATTCCCAGACTAGACTGCAAGTCCACCTTCATCCTGATCAATCTTCTCTATTTACAGACTCAGGTCAAGAAGCTGGGCAGATTGATCTTGCCTTGTTTGGAAGCACACCGTGGTACTAATCACATTTCAGCCTGTGGCCATTCCCAGCCAGGAGCGACAGGCAGTTGCTGTAGAGTCCACGGGCTCCTCTGGCATAAAGGGAACCTCCCAAAACACACACTGGATTGTGTGACCTGGCAGTAAGGATCAAGGAGTTGAGCAGGTCTGCTGATGTCAAACAGTAGGAGTGCAACTCGCACAGCTCACTAGTGATAACACAACCTTGGTAAGCAACTGTAATTGTAGCAGAAATTAATATTTCTGTTTTACAGCCAAGTATTCTTTTGTAGATAACTTGCTACTTGTGATCCACACATTTACTGCTTTGATGAAAGTGGAATTCATACAGGTACTGAAGAGCACTCTAAGCCCCTCGAGCATTTAAAGGAGTATACCCACACACTCACAACATTTTTTGTATGTTAACTTTTGCTACCTCAATAGCAAAACAAACAAACAAACCAACATCACAGAACAACACAGCTCATTCTCAAATGGAATTACAGCCCTACTTGGTCACAAAATGAGCTAGATACCCAGCAGCTACTGTCCTCAATGTATGACCAGGCCAAGATATTCAGCTACATTAACCTCAAGATTTTCCAAACTCTGAGGCACATACACCAGACGTATCATTCAAAACAAGCTCACTGCCCAATACCAGTATTATTTTTAATGCAAGTTGCTTCTGAAATAAACAACTTGGCCTTCACCTTGGAAATTATCTTCTGGAAGCCCTGTTTTCACATAGCAGAAGAGGACAACAAAAGATAAATCCCCGCCTAGGCAAAATTTAGTCTTCAGTACACATCAAGTTGTGTAATAAGATCTTGATGTTGCTTCTGTCACTTAAAAAAAAAAAATAAAAAAATCCTATTTTCATGAAGGAACATGTGCAATGAGAACCAGCTATCTAGGAAGAACAGCCTGCTCCAACTGTCTGGGAAAAAAACCCAGCCTTCCAGGAAAGCTCGTTTCAGGATGCTACCAGATTGCTAGCCACTTGTCAACTGGGCACTGCAGCTAAACGCTACCAAGTTATCCTCAGCTCCAGCTACGCTGTCACACCAGCTCCAAAGAAAAATTACGATGCCTGAAATGATCCCCAGAAGAAAAATACCAGCCAGTATGAGAAGGGAAGGGGACAGGTCCTGAGCAAGACATGCAGACTGACAACCACCTTTCCCAGAAAGATAATAACAAAACCCTGAACACAGCTTGCCAGGTTTTTTCCCCATTTCTCCACGCCAGCACCGTGAAAATCAATGCCCGTTTTTTCTCCAGCATCACTGCTGCTGGCATCCACGAAGCCCCGGCTTTGCTCCACGCCCGCCCAGTACCAAGCGACCGGGGCTCAGCCCCGGCCCGGGGGATCGGCCGGCGGCAGCGGGGCAGACGGCGGCAGCTC
>NW_008611819.1:7473-8057 GCF_000691845.1 Merops nubicus | reverse complement strand
GGAGCGCCTATTTCCACCCCCTCCTCCCCCTGCTGCACGGACTGCACCCCTGGACCCAGCAAGGGCCCCGGTGCCTCTGTGCCGGCTCTGGGGACAGCCTGGACTAGAGCTCAGCCTTCCCTGTGCCACAGGACTCATTCCTCTAAACTGAAATGACTTCTCAGAAAACCAGACCTGTTTCAGTTAAATTCCTGGTGACTAAGTGCTACCTGGAGTCGCCCTGGCTTCACCCTTTAGAAATGGGTCCTTAGAATTTGCCAGCCTTGGGAATTTCCTGCTTTCTGTAGGAGGGAGAAGCCCATGTGGCATCAAAACCCACAGGATCCCAAAGGGTGAACAGACCCCTAGGCCTCTGCAACCTTCTCCCAACTCTCCTGGAGGGCTCTGGAGCAGAGCAAGGTGCAGCCCGAGCGTGACACCAGCCAGGTTCACCACGGGCCCCACAGAGCAGATGGGGACCCAACGGCACAGCCAGCAGCCCCCCACTGCTCCAGCCCGAGCCAAACTGCCACCTGGACCATTGCCTGCAGCCCCTTCCGGAGCCAGCCCGGCTCACCAGGCGACACCCACGCACAGACCGAGCA
>NW_008611819.1:1250-7419 GCF_000691845.1 Merops nubicus | reverse complement strand
CACCCGGGCACGGCTGCTGCTGGAAGCCGATTCCACCCGCCAGTCCATGACCCTCCCAGAAACCACCAGCCCATCCCCTGGGTAACATCTGCCTACAATTTCTGACCAGTCCTTACTGCTCTGCTCTCCTCGGCTGGGTTGAACAGCCACCATGACCTGGTTCCTTCACTCAGAATCCTACACAACTACAGAATTGTCTTGGTTGGAAGAGACCTTTGAGATCACCAGGTCCAACTCTTAACACAGCACTAGGGAGATGACAGTGTCCAGCCTCACTGACAGCGAGTGTAACAGACAACTTCCCCTCAACCTCACTCTGCCTTTTCTGCACCCTCTCTACCAAGAGGCTCCAGAACCAGACGCCTGTTCCAGCACCCACCTCATCAAGCCCCAGGCAGGGATCAGACTCGCTCCCTGCTCTTGGCGATCGTCCACCCATGCTGAGAAAGGTGGATGGCGCCGTCCCTGGGGCCAAACAGCAACTTCTAAAATGAGGGCTCCGCAACATCAGTTCTCATCTCAACGAAACCTGGAGTCCCCATCAGACAAACCGGGACTCCAGAGAACCCGTGGAGGATTTTGCTAAGCCCTGTTCCTCAGCAGCCACTTCTGGCAAACGGCTTCAACCCCACCTAGCCCCCAACACCAGAAGCCCAGCAGTGGTTCTGGAGACAGAGAGACCAGGGGCTGTGGGCTTGGAAGAGGCGAAGCAGACAAACATCTGCCCCCTCTCCTCCAGCGGGGGCTCATGGGCCAGGCGGGGAGGACCAGGGAGACACGAGGTGAAGCCCCTTGCTTGGGGCATGTGGGGTGCCACGGGGGCGGGCTCGGGCAGGGCGAGGTGTGGGGGGACTCTCACCTCCGGGCGTAGTCGTACAAGGCTCGTTTCCGCTCCTGCAGGGACAGGTGCCGCTCCACAGGGGACCTGGCAAACTGCTTGGTAGCTGGCTGGAACAGAAAGTGTGACAGCCATCAGGAGACAGTCAGACAAAGCCAGGGCTCCGTGGTGCCCCTGCAAGGAGCTGGCATGCCAGCGGGGTCTCCAGTTTAAAATGCCCCATGCCCTTGACAGTCGTGGCTGCTCCTGAACACAGGCTATCCCACTCTGGCTGTGAGCCATCAGAGCAGAGAACCGTAGAATCACAGACTGGTTTTGGTTGGAAAAGACCTTGGAGCTCAGGGAGTTCAACCACTCCCCAGCACCACCAGGTCCCCACTTCCCCGTGTCCCTCACCCCACATCTCCACGGCTTGGAAACCCCTCCAGGGGTGGGGACTCCACCACTGCCCTGGGCAGCCTGGCACAGCCCTGGGCAACCCTCCAGGGCAAGAAATTGTTCCTCAGGGGCAACTGAAACCTCCCCTGGGGCAACTGGAGGCCCTTTCCTCTTGTCCTGGCCCTTGTTCCTTGGGAGCAGAGCCCGACCCCCCCCTGGCTCCAGGCTCCTGTCAGGAGCTGTGCAGAGCCAGAAGGTCTCCCCTGAGCCTCCTTTGCTCCAGGCTCAGCGCCCCCAGCTCCCTCAGCTGCTCCTCCCCACACTCGGGTTCTAGACCCTTCCCCAGCAGCTCCGTTGCCCTTCTCTGGCCACGCTCCAGCCCCTCCAGGACCCTCTGGGATGGAGGAGCCCAAAACTGAACCCAGGATTCGAGGGGCAGCCTCCCCAGTGCCCAGCCCAGGGGGCCAATCCTGCCCTGCTCCTGCTGGCCACACCGGTGCTGATCCAAGCCAGGATGCTGATGGCCTTAACACAACCACTGCAAGTACCTTGGAGGAAGGCACAGCTATGGATCCCTGGACGTCAGAAGCAGCTGCAGCCTGGGAGGTAGACAGGGCAGGCAGGTCAGTATCAGGCTCCTCGCTCTCAGGGAAGAAGGGTACTCTCCCCTCCAGCAGGTTGGTAATGGTGGTATCCACACAGCTGGTTTGGGCTGTAGGCAAAAAGAGGATCTGTTAGAGGGAGATGCTACATTAGGACAAAATTTCTGCTCCCAGATATCACAGACGTTTGGCACGGAGGGAGACCCTGCCACCCTGCTCCTGCTCCAGGCATCGCTCACCCAGGTCTATCCTGATGACCTCCAGAGGCACGTGGGGCAGCACCTCCTTGACCCGCTGAGCCATGGCGCTGATCCGCCGCTCCCCGGGAGCCCGGGCGCTGCAAGAGAAGGGACAGCGGGCACAGGAGGAGGCAACAGCTGCACCCTCTCCACTGTCAACCAGTGTGGTAAGAAAGCTGGTCCTCTCCTGAGCAGGCAGCCCCTGCTCCCCAGGAGGACCTGGAACACCCCTTCACCTCCTTTCCCTCCATGCAATCACTGGTCAGGCCACCGCCCAGGACACCTACCTGGGGCAAAGGGGAGAGGCGACGTGTGTCTCAGCCTCTTCATGTGCTCGGTTCTATCTGCTGCAGTGAGCCGTGTGGATACCACACCCAGCTCCATGGCCAAGAGCTGCAGGCAGGTGGAGAAGAGTCACATGGACGCGACACGCGTGACCCAGGCGCGTCCACTGGGCCAGGAAGTGACCAGATGCACAGGCCTGCACAGAGCCACAGCACAGGGCGGGGGACTGGGAGGAGGGGAGGATTTCTCCAGGGCCTCAATGACACATTTCAGTGCGGCACAAAGCACAGGGTGGAGCAGGAGCAGGAAACATCCCCCTGCTGAAACGGGCCGACTGGGAGACAGGAGAGTTTTGGCATAGGAGCAGCTCTTGGGAGTGCCCAGCCCGTCTGGGAAGGGTGCAGGAGGAATCGCTTGGTTTGGTCTGTGGCGTTATGAAAAGGGGGCAGGAGGTTTCAGCTGGGTGGGGAGAGCAGTGATAACAGGCAGAGGATAAACGGTGGGTAGCAAATGGGCCACAGGCAAACCAATTAACTGTAAGTGGCAATGAATAGGGGCCAGAGTTCCCATCATACAAACACCCCCAATCCAGAAACGCCTTTTGCAGCTCTGCTCGCGCCCCACTCTCCTCTGCAGCCATCCCAAACGGCAGCAATCCTGCACAGCCCTCTCCCAGGTCACCCTCCTACCTCCTGAACTCGGAGCGCAAAGTCCTCACTCAGCTCTTCCGCTCGCCTGGGGACAGACGGCATCCACCTGGATGGGGAGAGCAGCACTGGGCTGGCGGCGTCACGGGCTGCTGGGGGAGCCAGCCCCACCTGGGGCCCACAGTGCCACCCCACCTCAGCTCGCCCTGGTCGCCCCACACACGACCAGCACCAGGCCTCAATGGTAGCTTGCAAAATTAAGGGCAAGGCACTGCCCGGAAGACAAAACCATCTCGTTGAGCCTTCATTAGCACTGAGGCATAATGAAGTATCTCCTCATGGGGCTCCCAGATAGGCCCCAGACAAGGAGGTGCTGCCATTAACCATCAGAAAACAGAGTAGCAGGACTCGAGCCAGATATGGCTGGGGAAAGCTACAGCATGAGACTTTTCTTCACTGAAAAAAAACAACCCCTATGTTTGAGTCCATGTCCTGTCCACTGCCTACAGACCCTCCTTCCACCAAAGCTCCTCAGCCAGACCGGGCTCAACTGGGCCCTCAACAAGCATCTGCACCCCCTCCACAACTCACAGGGGGCTGAAGGGCCAAAACAGATGCTGAAGGACTGAGCTGCCTGGTGGGAATCACCCCCAGGACCTGGGCAGCCCTGGGGTGAAGCCCAGCAGAGCACCAAACCCACACCCGGCAAACTCGCCACACAGCCCTGAGAGACTCCCTGCCTCACCAACTGACTGCAGGAACCAAGAGTTCTCTCCACCTTGGGAGCTGGTCCAGAAGCTGGAGCTGGCATGGGCCAAATAATGCTGAACAAAACCATGACTTTTTCATGGCTGAGCCATCACCATGAGATACCAAAAGATCTCTTACTACAACGGCAAAAACATCTCTGCCCACCCGAAGCCCTGCCCCAAATGAAAGAGAGAGAGGTAGTACCTTACTTGATAAACTGTGAAGGGAACAAAGAAGGTCCAGAGCAGCTCTGTGATCCAGGAGGAGTCAGCCACGCTCTGGGAAGAGAGCACAAGGAGAAGAGGAGCCAGTCAGGACTGCCTCAGGGAAGCGGTGGGCAGGGCACAGCTAAGCCATAGCAGTGAGGAGCAGATGCACGGGCAGAGACATGTGGAGGTGTCCTGGTTTGGGGCAGAACAGAGCTAACTCTGTTCAATGATTTTAATTTTCAGCTAAAGCTTCTTCTAATTAACTGCACTTTCTGAAATTAGAAGCATGTTTTCACAGACAGGGCCAGCTTCCAGCACTGACAACGCTCCATGTTTAGTCACTGCCAGGGACTGGTGCAGACCAAGGTCACTGCTAAGCTTGTGTCCCACACGGAGGAGGGCAGAGCCTACAGCTGCACCTGCAGGGAGGAGTGTTCAAGATAAGTGACCCTAAGATTCACCAGTGGGGTGTTCCAACTCGTATCCCTCATTTTCAGTAAAAAATATGAAGGATCTCAAGGGTCAAGCCCTTCCACCTTCTTCCTCCCTTCTGCTGCTCCTTCAATGGCCAGCATCTGAGCATTCAGGGGGCAGTTTGGTTCAATACTGGTTTTGTATATATTCCATTTTATTATTAGTAGTAGTAGTAGTATTTTCATTAAAGCTGTTTTATTTCACTTTTCTATTTGATAAGTCTCTCCTCGTTATTCCCTTTCTCTTCCACTTTGGGGAGGAGGGTTAACAGTGTGTGACAGGGGGGCTGGGAAAAGGGGACAGCAAACACAGCACACAGTGGGGACACATCCCCAGGCAGATTCATCCTTATCAGTCTTCACCAGGCAGAGCCAGAGTCCAAGTTTTCACTGCTCCCTGCCACCTCTTCCTCCCTCAGGACAGCCACACTTCCCCTCAGTGTCCCCACGTTCTCGACTAGACCGTGCCTTTAGGAAGCCCTGAAGATGCCCCGAGATCCACTAAGGCTGCCTCAGAATGCTGAACAATCCTCCCTCGTTCTGAAGGGAGCAGCCCATGTCTCAGCTCCCAGCAGCTTCATCACCTCATTTCCCAGCAGGCTGTGCTGCAAAGTCTTGAACAACTCTTCCCTTTCAAGATCAATCATTACAGGTCAGCTGCAGTTTATTGCTTTCTCCCTTTTCCCAGAAGTCAGTGAATGCTCCCCCCTGGAAGCCCGGGGATGCCTGGTGGCAGAGAGCATGGAGCAGGAGCTCTGAAGCCCTGGGGCCTCGTCCTCAATGGACACAGCCCTGAGCAGCTGGACCTACCTCAGAGGCCTGTCTGAACCGTGGGGCCAAGCTGAGCTAGAGACCTGCAGAGATTGCCCCACCAACACTTTTCAGTGATTCTAAACAATCTGGTACGGATTGATGCTGTTCCTGGGATTTCCATAGCTGATTCCTGCTACCCTGCAGTGAACAAAGTTCCCACAAAGCCTGGAGGCCATGGCCACCAAGGGCAACACAGAGAATCCTCAGCTCCTTAGATAAACAGATCTAAGAAACCTGAAGTCAAATGCTGTACAGTGACACCAATAGCCAGGCTTCAGCTCAGCTGCCTCGTGCCACAGAACAGCCCCTGTCTTCAAGGCTCCAGCCAACCAGCGCAGATTTCTTAGCCCCAAATTTGGCAGTTTGCTCAGCCCAGTCTCTGACATATCCCATGAGTCTCTAAGGAAACTTTCCATGAGGCACCAATCAAACCATTCGGAGCATTGCATCTCCCGTCCTTGCAAGTTTCTGGTTTAAAACCACCTAAGAAATTTGCCAGGATTTACTCGGTCGATATGCACAAGGGGCAAAAAGTCCTGCTTGGCCTCTGAAGGCAGAAGTCTGAGCCAAAGGGTGACTGCCACCAGCATCTCCAAACAGACCCGCAGCGACGCACGTGCTGCTCACGCAGGGGGGATGCACAGACACACAACGTGTCACGGCCCACGGAGTCCTCAGAGGAGCCAAACCCACGAAGAGCTGGGATCCTACCTGCAGTCCAAGATGGGACAGCTCTCCCACTTCCCTGCAGCAGCCGTTCAAACACTCAGAAGCATCCTCTCGGTTAGGAGCCCCCTCCCAGCCCCTCCCGGGGCCTGCGGGCAGCTGCCCACGACCCCCTGGCCCTCCTCCGCCCAGCTCGTCCCGCGAGCGCCGCTCTGACCCCCCGCCCTGCCTGTGGCCACCCCGGGCCCCTGGCCGCGGGGGTACAAACC
>NW_008611819.1:0-1144 GCF_000691845.1 Merops nubicus | reverse complement strand
TCCAGCCGCTCACTGGCAGCTCACCAGACCACCAACAGCCATCTGGCTTCTTCATCAACCACTAACCTGGATTTCAGCAGCAGGGATGTCAGCGTGGTCTCTACAGCCAACAAAAGCCCTAAAGAGCACTGGGAAAAAACTAACACCCAATGAATCTCACTCTACAAGCACCTTCGTCTTTTAGTGTGGGCAGCAATGTTATGTGCTCTCCTGGTAAGTGGCTTTAGATCTATCCACGGTGCCCTGCTGCCTTAAACAGATGGACAACAGAGAACTGAGTAAAAGGTCAGACAAATATAAGTGTCTTTCACTCCTGCAGATCCATAAATCACATCGAGAAATTAAAAATTCAACAGAATCTTGCTCTGTGAACAGGCCGAGAGTTTTACTGCAGCCTGTTCAGCAGCGCTGGCATTACCATTGTGAACTTTGCCACTTTTCTGATGCTCACATTGCGTCACGTTCCAGAGCTGCATTTGGGAGACACAAGTTCAAGGACCTACTTGGAGAGCCTGGCAAAACCCCTGCATGTCAGCCAGTCCCCAGTTGGCTGGAGATACTCTCCTAAAGCACTCTAAAAGAAGGGAGCTCACAAAAAGGAGGAGCTCTGGCCAGGGAAGCCAGCTGGCACGTTGTTACCACAGCTCAGCCATTAAAATGTTAATCAAAACTGCCAGCGTAACTAAAAGAGCATAAAATCACCAAAACTTACTGGTTGGAGAGACCTTTAAGGTCATTGAGTCCAACTGCTGCCCCAGCCCTGCCAGGTCCCCACTGCCCCTTGTCCCTCACCCCACATCTCCACGGCTTGGGAACCCCTCCAGGGGTGGGGACTCCACCACTGCCCTGGGCAGCCTGGCACAGGCCTGGACAGCTCTGGCAGGAAGAATTTTTTCCTGAGAGAAGTCCTAATTGAGAGGGAGTTCCCTGGGAAAGGCACATGGAAAGGAGCCCTGGGGTGGCCCAGGGCCCGGCTGTGCTACCCAGAGGCTCCAAAGCAGCAGCAGAAGCACCGGCCCCGCCCAGCGCTCGCCCCACAGCTGCTCCCCGCCCCCGGCTCACCACGGCGATCAACGGCCTCCGGACCCGCAGGGCGACGGGCTGCACCACGTCCAGGATGGAGAACGGCCACGAGCTGAAAGGG
>NW_008611818.1:0-404 GCF_000691845.1 Merops nubicus | reverse complement strand
TGGTTTCTTGCCTTCTACCTCCTGGCCTGCAAGCCGCGGGCAGCTCACAACGCAGCCAAGGCTTTGGTTACTTCCACTCCTGAACCCAGAGCCCATCACCCACCCGGGAGAATCCACAGGAGATGCTCTGCTCCAGAGACCTGCCCTGCACTGGACCACCACAAGAGAGAGGGCTTCTGGACATTTTAGAACTGTATCTAGCACAGGTATGTACACTCCTGTACCCATTCACAAATTTACGCCCGTATTTTTTTAGGCCCGTTACCTAATTATATATTTACACTGGTAGAAGTCTAACCAGATTATTTTTTTGGCCAACTGTTGAGATGGCGTCTCTACAGACACAGACAGGACATCTATTGCCACCTCTCTCGCTATTCGCGTTTTGTCTCAGAGTTTAAACT
>NW_008611817.1:0-1648 GCF_000691845.1 Merops nubicus | reverse complement strand
CTATGCCAAAGACCCATCAATACCCTCCTGGGTTCTTGTAATACTCTTTCCTGAGGAAGTCTATGCCAAGGATGCATGGGGCATCTGGACCAGTCACTACAGGGTGCTTTTCCCACTTATTCCTGGTTAGGCTCACTTCAGCCTCTACCACAGTCAGTTCTTGAGATCCTCCCGTCACTCCAGTGACAGTGACCAACTCTGTCCCTCTATGATTCGATGGCAATAGGGTGCACTGTGCACCAGTGGCCACCAGGGCTCTGTACTTCTGTGGTTCAGACGTGCCAGGCCATCGAATCCACACAGTCCAATAAACTCTGTTGTCCCTCTCCTCCACCCGGCTGGAGGCAGGGCCCCTCTTGGGTTTGTGTTGTTTACTGGGTTCATAGAGTTTATATAGTTCCCAGGATTTGTGTAGATGTCATGCATGGCACTGTCATTTGGCCTATTCGTGTTGAAATCTGAGGCATATGTGTTTGGACCAGAGAACTGTCCATAGCAGACTGGAGCAGCCTCCCTTCTGGGGACATTTCTCTGCCTGTTTGGTCCACCTTGTAAGTAGAGCACTTGTGATCGTAGGGCAGAGGTAGGCTTTCCATCCCATCTGCTCTTCTGCTCTCCAAACCTACGCAGGAGGGACCACAGGGTATGTCGTGATACATCCTGCTTCTGTCTAGCCGGTCTCACAGGAGTTCGTTTCCTCCTAATGGCTTCAATACGAGCCCATTCAGGAGAAGAGCTGTATCTGTTCTCCCTCATGTCTAGTTTTTCACATAGTTTTTCAAATGATTTCTCGAGTGATTTCTCCAGGGCCCGTATGGGACCAGAGACACTGCCCTCATACTGCCGTACACTGGTAGCTATTTCAGTCACTGTTGGTTTGCCACCTTGTCCCCACACCATTGTTGACAGTGTGTGGGTATATACTGATGGTGAACTCTGCACAAATTTCTGTAGCATGGGCCACTGGCATGGCACTTGATCAGGGTCCATAACCTGCCTGTCACCATAAATGATCTGCCATACAGTTAATTTCTTTAGGTAGCTAATTCCTCTTTCCATAGAGGTCCATTTGGGTGGGTGGCATTCAATATCATCCCTGAAGGGATGCCTGATCTTTATGGCTGACAGGAGTGGCCTCCAGAGGCTGACAGTGTGAGGTTTTCTCACAAATGCCTGGTCAATGCCTCCATCTCTGGACAGGGATCCTATCTGCCTGGCTTCCCTACCATCCAGGTAGATGCCATTGGCCCCATTATCCCAGCATCACAGCAGCCAGGTGGTAAGTGGCTCTCCTTCGTGACAGCTAAAATTCTTTCTCACATTTCTCAGTTCCTTCCTAGCCAAAGGCTTAGTGGTGATATCAGCATCTGATGCCTCCCCATCAGAGAGGTCTGGTCCCTGGAGAACTGTGAAAGGACCCGCTCCATCATCATCTGTCCACGCTGGGCAATCTGTTTTTGTCAGGTGTTTCGTTCCTATAGGAGAAGAAACATCAGTCTAGGTATGCACTAAAGGAAAAGGTCCCCTTTCTCCAAGTGCTGTTACTGAAAAAAAAGCAAGAGGGATGGGTTTGGGTTTTTTTCCCTAGAGCTGTTACTTTGGAGCTCACTCGCCCCTGCTACGGGGCTCTGGATCCTGCGGCAACGTC
>NW_008611816.1:0-743 GCF_000691845.1 Merops nubicus | reverse complement strand
GTCTGCCCTGACCCCAAACCGCAGCAGAGGGTACCTCTGGAGATCATCTAGTCCAATCTCCCTGCCAAAGCAGGTTCATCTAGAGTGGGTTGGACAGGAGCACGTCCAAGCAGGTTCTGAAAGTCTCCAGAGAAGGAGACTCCACATCCTCTCTGGGCAGCCTGTTCCAGTGCTCCATCACCCTCAAGGTTTTCCTTATGTTTAGCTGGAATTTCCCATGTTCATCCATACAGGTCCCTTGCCTCCTCTGCTTTATATTTTACTCATAAGGATGCATGGATCTTGAGCTTCGAAGAAGTGGTACATGCATATTAACCAGCTCTTTTGGACCCCCCTACCTTCTAGAGTCCTAACCATGGGATTCTTCCAAGTAGGTCTTTGAAGAGGTCAAATTTATTTTACCTGAAATCCAGAGTTGCAAACCTACATATTGCTCTGCTTCTTCCTTGCGTGATCCTGAACTCCACCATTGCATGGTCACTGCAGCCAAGGCTGCCCCTGAGCCTCACATTGGTCACCAGCCCTTCCCTGTTGGTGACAACAAGGTCCAGCATACCGCCCCCCGAGAGAGAGAGAGAGACACTTTGAAAAAAAAGAAAAATGAAGTATATTGTTTAACAAGGAACAGAAAATGAAAAAGGGAGATAAGGAAAATAATATATACAAAGATTAGGGGAAAATACAAAAAATAAAATATACAAACCCCTCAGAAATTATTTCAAGGTCCCACGGAGTGAAAGGAC
>NW_008611815.1:0-70695 GCF_000691845.1 Merops nubicus | reverse complement strand
CAGCCGCGGGGCCAAGCACGGGCTGGAAAAGGAAAGCAGAGGTTGGGGAAAGGGGAGCCCCGAAGGGCTGGAGAGGAAAAGTAGAAGTGAGCAAGACAATTAGAAATAACATCTCATTTCTGTGCCAGGTTTTGAGGGTAAGATAACTTCTTCCAGGCTCTCTGACAACCTGCTTGGGAGGCAGAGCTGCTGGCTCTCCGGAGGCCACGGCAGAACGCCGTAGCAGTTGGCTGATGAAGTGGTTGAGCAGGGAAGAAAATGAAGACAAGTAAAACTGAAAGCGAGGCATTTGGAAAATAGCCTGATTTAACCACATTTTGTCTGAAGGCAAACTTGGAGGGGGCTGCTAAACGTGTGGCTTTCACGAACGGGACCGTACACAAGGCTTGTAAATTATTAATAAAGGAAGAATAAGGGAATAAACAGTGCATACTGTGCACAGCTCTGGAGGAAGCTTGTGGTTTCTTTTAGAAGCGGTGGCTTGGAGCGCTGGGAGCAGTGCCGAGCGCTCCAGCTCCCAGGCACCGGGACGGCCGGGAGCCCTGGGTCCGCGCCAGCCCGTGCCAGGGGTTCTGCCGCCCTCTTTTTCCCTTTACTGCTTTTAAACGCGTGGATAATGGTGCTTCGCTCTTTTTAAAATACTCAGCGAAGTAACATTTAAAAGGGCGCGCAGTAACAACAGAAAAAAATTCGGCGACAACTAATGTTTTTAAATATTACAAATGAAGTGAATGACAAAGTGATAACAGATTCACGTTCCTGTATTTGTGGGTGTATGCTCAAGCAGAGAGATATTTCCAAACGGCATGTTTCGTTTTAAAGTGGTTTTTTTTCACATTTTTAGAACGTGTCAATGGTATAAAGAAGGAATGTGAAGAAGCTTCTGTATGTAAAGCCAACCACATACCTTTCCCAGATGTCATCAGAAGTGTTTACAAAAAGTAATTGTGTGCTTTTTTTTTTAAAGCTAATTGCTTTTGAAATAATACAATACCTCAGAAAATATTTGCAGGTAGTTCTGACTCAAGTCGAAAGATCTTATTTTTTCCACTCCTCTTTATTTTTTAACTCGGAAAAAACATTGCTCTCATTGAATCGTATGCATTTCTGAATGTAATCAGGAATGCGGGTATGGTAACTACTCCCGTTTACCACTCACACTCACAACAGAAGAATTCAGTGTTATCAGCGTCTGTTTGAACTTTAAAGCAATAAACAAACAGGTGATTGTTTTCTCATGAGCAAAGAAAGGGAAGGTTTGGTTCGGGTAAGCTCTTACCTATGTGAAAGGAGGAACCCAGCAGTGAACAAAGTCTGCAGAAAGCGCTTTTTTTTTTTTTTTTGCCCGGGGGTCAATGTCTCCAGCATGACCTTCTGTGCTGCACCCGCAGCCCCATCCAGCTTTGCAGAGGCCGGGTAACAAATTATTCAGTAACAAGAGCAGCGTTTTTCTGTCGGTGATTTCTGTTTTGGAGAAGCTGGTTGAAAACTGCTCGTGTTTTGGTTTTTTTTCCCCTCTAATACGTTCAAAAGTCCGTATTTTTGTACTCAACACTTAAAGCTCTATTCATAATTGACTGCAAATAACAAAACCACAAGTGTCAAAAGCTACTAGAGGACAATATTGGTCTCTTAGCCAATATCTTCAGGTGTCTGAAATAGGAGGAAAAATGAGTTTAAATTCCATTGCCAGGGAACAATTACATTTATCTGAAATACCACATTTTGTTTTAAACCTCCAGCATTGTTCAGCTTGAAGGAATCGTATTGTTTCTGTGGAGAGTTACCTTATCCTTCTAGAAAGTCTTTTCCCCACCCTGCCCAACCCCAAACTGCATGTCAATGTTTTTTTCAATTTCCAAATGGCATTTTAGTTTCTTTTAAAAAAGTCAAACACAGGTTTGGAAATATGGAACATTTTGTTTTGGAAGTAGCCCAAATCCTTTCCATTTTGGGAAGCTGTTTCCAGCCCAGCAGGAAGAGCAGAGGTGCCCATGGGGCAGGGAAGGGCACGCACAACGGGCTGTACTTTACTTTCCAGTCCCAACTTGAAAGGAGCTTTCTGTAAACACTGGCAAAACCTCTTCATTGTTTTCTTTCAAACTACTCTTTAAAAGACCCATTGCTGGAGGCTTTCAAAAAAAACCCTGTCTGTCCCTCTGGCAGGTATCGGCTGCATCTTGCCCAGTGTCCCGCCGGTCCCCGCACCCCTTGTTCCCCATCAGTTCGTCCTGTCCGCAGGCAGGGGTTGGTACAAAGCCTCCTCACACCAGCCTCCTGTAGCCCGTGGGGTGTGAGGGATGGTGAGAGCGTCAGGTTCCTCTGGCAAGGGGAGTATCCTGAATACTCTGGAGCCGTGCAGCAGGCTGGGTTTCTCGCCACCGTGGGAAGTCTGCTGGCCTAACATCATGGAACCATTCAGGTTGGAAAAGACCCTTAAGATCATCGAGGCCAGCCATTAACCTAACTCTACCAAGTCCACTGCTAAACCACAGCCTTAAGCACCTCATCTATGTGTCTTTTAAATATCTCCAGGGATTTAAAATGTAGAGGCACCAGTTGCACCAGGAATCCAGAAAGCTCTGTGATTCCCGAGTAAGGAGTTCATGATCCTGTTGGTGGCAGCACCTTAACCCAGGGTTAAGGAGCTCCCATCCCTCCAGCTTTTGTTTCTGTTCTCCCCCTTACTGACAGCCCCAGCTACTCGAGCATGGCTGTGGGCAGGCAATATCAACGCTCTCTTGGACAAACCACCTGGTCCCTGATCTTTCCTTCGAGTTCCCATCCTCTCAGGTTGCAGCATGGCCCCTAGACACCTGCACCTGTACAGTGAAGCAGCCAGTAAACTGATTTAACCCACACAGGCTCCTCAGCTGGCTTGTGTCAAAGCTAGCAGAGAGGGGAAGAAAAGGAGCAATCCATAAATTCTGAAAAAATAAATAAAATAAAAAGGGTGGCTGGAAAATAAATGTGATAAGGTTCAAGATCTGCTCATCAAAAGCCAACCAAAGTTAATAAAGGTTTCTGACAAAGGGGAAAATTTATTTCAGCTTTCTTTTATTAAAGCCTCAGGCAGCAGAATCTGGATTTCTAATGTTAAATTTCAAGTTACCTTTGCTGTGCTGTTTGTCATGAACAGTAACAAAGTTACTGTTAGTAAACATAATACTGTTCTTTATGCTACTCTAAGCATTGAAAAATTGAGCAGATTCCCCACACTTGTTTATTAAGTAGTAAACATACTATTTGCTGTTGTGAGCACATAGGATAAAATTGTGTATCTAAGGGAAAAGTCAAGAATATGTCACATAGCAAGTAAAACAAGATTGAAAAGTAAAGGCAAGAGTCTTAGGAGTGAGTCTGGAGGCTACAGCCATAGGGAGCCTCAGGCTCTGCAAGCCTTGTGAAAATAAAAGTGCACTCACAGCCCCAGGACCCTGCCCAAGTAGACCCTTCCCCACCCTGCAAGCGGTGACCACCTCATGCCACGCAGGAGGGTGCACAAGTTCTCAGCTTGCACAGACCAGATGCTCTTTGAGCTACAGCTGCGGCACTGCACGCTCCAACAGCCACCTTCCAGGTCTGAAACAACGTTTTTCCAGTCCTTTGCTGTGGGTATTTTTTTGGTGACTGTTCAGAGGTCTCTCTTCACGGTCAGGAGCTGTGAGTGCGTGGTGGGGCTGTCCCACAGGGCTGCTCGTGAAGCAGGGATGCCGAGGCTGCAGGACAGTCCCCAGGCAGTGCTGGAGCGGGGGTCGGTACTGACAGCAGCACACACGGTCAGGCCACGCTGGCACAGCCAAGGCTGGCTCCAACGCGGCAGCTCCACCAGCCCCCAAAGGCAGAAAAACTCGGTCAGCCGAGCTCTGCCTCAGCCCGGGGCATCCCGCAGGACACCTGTGGCAGGGCGCCCTGCCTGGGCCTGCCACGAGCACATCGCTCGGCCCTGGGTTTACTCTCTGTCACCTTCACCATCCTTGGCACTTTGTACACCTGCACCAAAGATCTTTATCTTTCAGCAAACAAGCCTGCAGCGAGGGAATAAATTCCTAACTGTGACCTTTGGGTGCTCTGAGATTTTTTTTTTTCACCTATAAACAAAACAGGATTTTTTTTTTTTTTTCCCAAACGACCCTAATCTCTGTTTTATTGGACCCTTGTGTGCCCACTGCAAGCACCACACTGTAATCATCCCTTGACACTTGGCAAGACGAGGCCTCTGTCTTGCTTGAGTGTATGGGCATCCCTTGCAGGGCACACTGGGAGCCAAGAGTGTGTTTTGTACCTCACAATATCTGGGGCCTGCTTAACCTAAGTGGGAGACCACACCAGTGACACTGGAGCTGCTCCCGTAGCAGTGAGCCTCCGATCCCAGTGTGAGCCCTGGGCACTCGGCTGTCCCTTGGGGGGCGCCAGCAGTTTTTGAGCTGCCCACCCAGCCGCTCAGCATGGGGTTGGAGCTGAGGACACAGAGCAGTGCCGAGCTCCTCGGCAGAAGCAGAGGCAGGTCCACCTTCAGCAGCCAGCCCTGGTGCTGCGCTTGGGCATTAGGAACGGGGCCAAACATTCACTCACTCTCAGTTATGAAAAAAAAACTACGCCCGTTTTCAATTTCCATCAACCTGTTGCAGAAAACACATATTACAAAAAAAGCAATTGGTCTAGGATCAGTTGCTATTTTTACTGGCCCATAATTTGTTTGGGATTTAGAGATTTGGGATTTCCTGTAAGCAGCTTTGTCTTGGTCATCAGTCAGCTCACCAGCCGCAGAGCTGCCCCAGCACTCCACCCTTCTGGCCTGAAAAAGGTGAACTGCCGCACTGGGCTCGTGACCCCCAAACCCTGCATCACCTGCAGGTGCCCCATGGCAGCAGGGTGGGGGGACACGCACAGGGGACAGCGTGGCCAGAGCCCCCCGATGAAGCGTGGCACATGCCTTGTGCCTCACACGAGGGGGGAGCAGCAGTCGGCGCGTGCAGCGGCTGGGGCAGGGGATGTCCCCCTGTGCACTGGCACTGGGGCGCACACTTCCCAGTGCCAGCCTCGTGCCATGTGAAAACGGCTGGATCAGCAGCACTGGGGGAGCAGCACACGCCTAACCCAGGGCGAGGGGAACAAAATCATTTAGCTTTGCCACTCCACATGAGGTTTCTCACCTGCCGGATGCGATTCTTCTGTTGGTGCTCATTTTGCACTGCAGAAGTGACAACAGGGCCCTGCATGTGGGGTTTCTGTTGTCCTCCGTGAGGTGCTGGGAAACCTCTGCCTCTCATTAGTGCTAACGAGCAGTTTCAGTGCCAAGCTGGGGGCAGCAGCTGGTGGCAGCAGCTGGTGGCAATGAATGGTGAAAGGACAGGTGCCATAAATTCTCCAGGTGGGAGGTGGCTGGGGAGGGGCACCAATGCTGCTCTTGTGAGCTGGCCGTTGCTCAGCAAGGTGTCCGTCTGTCTGTCCTGTCACCTCGGCAGGCTGCCCAAGTGCAGGAGCAGCACAGGGACGTGCCCACCGTGGGGATGGCAGGTCCAAAAGGGGACAAGACCACTTGTACCAGCAAAAGGCAAAGCACTACGAAGGCAGACACAAGTTCTCCAGGGCTTTCCCTCCCCACCTATGTGCATCTCGCTTGCTCAGACGTGAGCCTGACAGCCAGAGGCTGGTGACAGGGTGCTGGTACTGGCAGCACCATGGGGACTTGTCCACTGTGCCACCCAGGGCAGGGCTGAAAGGCTGAAGGGCAGTATGACAGCGATGGTGGGTGGGGCTGCTGGGTGTCCATCCCATCCAGCACACAGCAGCCTCACAGCTGCAGCAGTGGAGAGTGGAACCAACCCAACAACCCCCACCTGGTTACTTTACTACATAAATCAGAGATGCTAAAGAAACAACTGGCCATTTAAAGCAGCTTAGTTTCACTTACAACGTACTTAACAAGCACCAAGGACTCCAAGGACCACTCACTGCATGCTTCAGTAATCCAAACACTGCTTCATAGCTGCTGCTCACCCCCATCCAACATGATCATGGATGGTGGGGGATTGGTGACATGGAGAAGGCTGAGATACTCAACGCTCTCATGGCCTCTGGTCTTTCCTGGTATGACCTCTCTTCAGTTTGCCCAGGGAGAAAGTCTGGAGCCAGGACGACTTACCCTTGGCAGAGCAGGATCAGGTAAGGGAGCAACAAATGGGACGTGGACAAGTCCCTGAGAACCCAGGAGAGCTGGCTGATGGGACTGCCATTCCCTGCTGTCTTTGAAGGGTTGTGGTAATTGAGAAAGGTTCTGGGCAGAGTGGCTGATAAACCAGAAGGTCTTCTGCCATCCAGAGGGTCAGGCTGGAAGAAGAGGCTGATGGGAACCTCATGAAATTCAGCACAGGGAAATAGAGTTCTGTACCTGGGGAGGAACAACCCCAAGCACAAGCTGGGGGCTACCCAGCTGAAAAGCATCTTTCCAGAAAAGGACCTGGGGGACAACAAATCAACCATGAACCAGCACTGTGCTCTTGTGGCAAAGGCAGCCAATGAGCCAGCCTCAGGTTGGATTAGGCAGAGCATCACTAGCAGGCTGAGGAGGTGATGCTTCCTCTCTGCTCACCACTCCACACCTGGAGTGCCGAGTCTGGGTGACCCTGTATGAGACAGACACGGACAGGCTGGAGAGAGTCCAGCAAAGGGCCGTGAAGATGATGAAGGGAGAGAAGCATCTGATGTAGGTGGAGAGGATGACGAAGCTGGGCGTATTCAGCCTGGAGAGGAGGTAGGTTGGGGGAATCTTGTCAGTACATACAAACATTTGAAGGGAGGAGTAACAAGGAGAGAGCCAGGGTGATCTCAGTGGTGCCCAGTGACAGGGCAAGAGGTGGCAGGCACAGGTAGAAATACAGAAAATTCTGGTTAAACATAAGAAGAACTCATCTTTCTGTGAGGGTGACTGAGCGCTGGAACAGGTTGTCCAGAGAGGCTGTGGTCTCCATCCTTGAAGACATTCAAACTCCCTCTGGACATGGTTCCAAGCCCCTGCTGTTAACAGCAGGTTAGCCTTACCTGACCCGTGACCCTGTAGAACCTTGAAGAAAGGAGCTGAGCTCCAAGCCCTCCATCAGCTTCCAGCCACACCACCCTCTGCTTTTTAACAAGGGCCCTTTGCTGCACTAGGTTTGAAAATGCTCAGATGCTTTGTCATGAGTTTTTTTGCAGCCTGCCCTGCCCACCTGGGCAGTGACCATGGCAATAAGATGGGGAGGTCTTCAAAGAGATCTCTGCAGGCCAGAGAGGCAAATGGGAATCTGTTATCTCCAGGAAGAACTTTTGAGAGATAAGAGTGTCTGATTTGTCAAGAAGATCCTATTGAGTCATGGACTATTGCTGACCACTAGAAATGAAGGTTGCTGGAGTACTAATTTACACCACTGAGAAATGTTTCTTAGTATTTTACTTTGATTTACCCAATTGCTGCAGTTAATGAAGCTCAGGGAGGGAGAGGTATTTGCCACAGTCCCAAGGCCTGGGATTGGGCAGAACAGGCAGTGGCACAGCCAACGCAGTCCTGCTGCCAGATTTGCTTTTTATGTGCAACCACAAAATTAGACTAAAGCCTGCCAGAAGCTGTCATTTAAAGATGGAAAACTTCTGTAAATAGAATTTCTCGCACCGCAGTGCTGCTGAGCAGCTGTAGCAGAGCACAGACAGCGTTACAGTGCTGTCTGCCACCTCCCGTACTCACCACGGCTTTCAACTGCCGCTTCTGTCGTAAATCCTGTTTGCTAAGGATTTATAAATTGGCTGCATTCACTTGCTTCTCTCTGAAGGCTGGCACACAGCTCTCTCCCATGGTGTTTTTGCCACTTTGTACTTTATTACTTTTTTTTTTTCCTGTTTTCTTTTTCCTGCCCTTGGCTCAGAGGCATCACAGAAGTATCCCGACTCTAGCCCCAGAACCACGAAATCCTCTGCAGAGGCCAAGACACTGCACAGATATTTAAATGAACACGAAAAATAATAGAAAGCTAACCTCTTTCTTTGCATAAGTATATTGAAGAGCTACTGCAGAACCTCTGGACAGGGAAACACCCCACTCCTGCCGCAGGAGGTGGGGGGAGGTCTGGGCAGGGCTGGTGGGATCTGCTGAGCTGCAGGGCGGTGGGTGCTGGGGCACTGACTCTTGTGTTGATGCAAACCCCATGTGCCCCGGGTTAAGAAATGGCTCTTGGAGCTGGTGGTTGCAGAGGCTGACTGGCCTGCAGCATGCAGGGTGCTCACAGGCACCCACCCAAGCAGGGTGTGGGAAGGGCTGGAAGGGTCTACTCATAGAATTAGAATCATTTTGTTTGGAAAAGACTGTTATGAACATCGAGTCCAACCATTACCCTAACACTGCCAAGGCCACCGCTAAACGATGTCCTTGCCTGGGCCATCTGGCTGAATGCCTGATTCAGACACCTGTACACATCACACTCATGCTTCCACCTCTCGGTTTTGTGGTGGTGGTGGGGAGGCTGAGCTGACATATTGGGCTCTTGCTCAGCTAAGGTGAAATCGCCCACCTAGCCCCTTGGCGAGGTGGGTGCAGCTGTGAGGGTGCTGTGAGCACGTTGTGCTGACTGTTGTGTGACCTGCCCTCGGCTCCTCGTGGAATGCCTCTTGCTCTGCCTCGCAGCTCAGGGAATCACCCGGCAGATGTTGCTGGTGCAGACACACAGTTTGTGACCGTGACTCTCGGTCTGCCCAGCACCACTCTGCTGGGTTAGGAAGAAGCAGAAAAGGCTTCATCAGCACAAGGAGTTTGTGCTTTGACACCACTGACAGTATTTGCCTTTCTAGAGCTCTTGGTCATGTTTAAGCTTTGCATAAAACTGCTTATTAGGGAGATGACAAACATACATGGCAAGGGAGAGAGAATTATTTTGATCTAAGCAGGCAGTGCCAGCACATGATGTATGCATGCTTTACTCACCAACAGCAGGAACCTCCCGTGCCAGCCTCTGTCCAGTGGAGCCACCTGCCAGAACCAGCACTGCTTCCCTAGTTCCATGGGCTGAAAGTGACTGTAAGGCTCTAAGTCTCTCTGCTGGTTCAGAGGTCCGGCGAGCAAAATGTCTTTTGGAGCTGCCTCAGCACCTGTACTGTGGTGGATGGTGTCTCAAACTCTCCTGTGAATGTGCAGCCTCGGCACACGCTGCGGCTGGAGAGGTGAGCTGGATTGCAGGGGAGTGGCAGATTTCAGATGCAGTGAGTAAGGTTTAAACTAAGTAATCCTTGGAAATAAGAAACGTTTATGCTGCAGGCTGAACCTGAAAAGGTTGGGAAGGAACTTTCCTTGTTGGCAGAACAGCTCGGAGGCAGCGGGGTTCTGGTACCTCTCCATTACTCTGCTCAGCTGAAGCCAGGGAGTCTGCTACACCTGACAGCTGGTCAGCGAAGCCTCATTCCCACATTCAGTATTGCCCAGGGACATCTAATCCTAGTTCCTCTTTGGAGAAAAAATTATAGCTATAGAGGGTCTTCTGGATAAAATATGCGTTTCCTAAGATTAAGGGCTTTGTGCTTCACATTTGCATGGCATAGGACTTGTAAGGCCATCCTACCCTAGTTTCTAAGGTAAGGTCCCACCTTTGAACAGATACACAGTTAAAATAAAGGCCAGCTGAGTATACAACTGACCTTAACATGTAGTTCTCATGCAAGATCACGGGATGAACGCAGGACAGTATGAGAAGGTGGCAGAAACTTTACCTTTTGAGTTTCCTAGGGCTATAGCCTCAAAGCCGAACGTCAAACATTCCCATGCTCGGTCAACACTGAGAGCTTTAGAAGTGTTTGCAAGACTGTCAGCAAAAGGGTCAATCTGGTAGAAATTACAGCACAAGGCAGTTAATGCAAACTATTCAATGGCACCCCGTTCTGATGTCGCTTTCTGGGATTCCCATGGAAGACTGATGCTTGTTTGTACAGGAGACTCTTGACCAATAAAGAGGAGAGAGCACTGGGAGAGGTGCTATGGTCACGTCCAGGGCAGACGAGGGATATCTGTCTCTTCTTCTCTTGCAGAAATGATGAGCCTGGGCTTATAGGAAGGTCAGAGGCTTACAGGGTAATACTACAGAGGCAGAATGCTGTTGGCATATTCATTTCTGGCAGGAAACTTCTGAGAGGCTATGTTACTGAAGGGACAGGAGGTGAAAACTAACAATACCAGAGCTGGGCTGCCAGGTGGGTTTCTTACCGAGTCTTCCCAGTCTCAGGCCCCAGCCTGTGTGCATGCACCAGCCCTTGCATTCCAGGTAGCAAAGAAAAACTAACAGGGTCCAAATGCTTCCTTCTCCACATTTGTTCCCATGAGAGAATCGTGTAGCCCTTGGTCTTTAGGAGGAACTTCTGCTGGTGCCTTTATCTGGGACACATGGGGACCACTAAGGAAGGCTACCAGGGCACTGCTGGGGACTAGTGTGGGCGAGGCAGTGCCGGTCCCTCTGAGTGTCTCGTGGGCAGAACTCCCCTCATGCGGCCAAAATGCCATGGAGTGCAAAAGACCAGTGGTGGTGAGGAGCAGGGTGTGCTGAGACACACTCCTGTACCACAGCCAAGTTGCAGGCAGCTTTTTCAAGCTGAAATGCAAGGTTATAAATACCAAATGCTTTCAGTTATAGCAATCCAACTGGAAAAAAGGAAACTTACTCTAATGCTGATTCTCCATCTGGTTTTAGCTTCAAACAGAAGCCTGTTCCTGGGGTTGTGTTTGCTCTACAGACACCTCAGCGTATGCTTGAGTGAGTCAGAAGGACAAATGTAGGTTGGGAGCTCTTGGCCTAGCCTGGGCTCATGCACTGCACCTTCCCACAGTGAGGAGCCCTCAGCCTGTCCTGGTCACACCACTGCTGGGGACACAGCCACAATGTCCTGGCTCCAGCCACCACTGAACCACTCTCCCATAAGAAGGATCCCAGCTCATGTCTCCTTGGTGCTGCTTTCGGTTAACCACCTATTCCATCTGGAAAAGCGTAACAAGGAGGAGAGAGGACAAGCAAGAGATTGAGAGGAACAGAAGATGCCAATTTGAGGGGAGTGAGGAAAGGGAGGAATGCAGAAAGGAAAAGGGAGAAAAAGATACCTGAAGAAACAGGGGCAACTCAGACAGGACCAGAGGAGAGGAGGCAGGAAGTGGTTGGCCACAGTCACACCAGTTGAGTTCTCTTCCCTTCCCCGTCTGCTAAGTGAAAAGCTCTTTAGTACAGCCTCTAAGAGTTAGCTCTGTTTCCAGACCTGAGAGCATCTAGCTCTTGTCAGAACTGCAAAACACAGCAAGCCTTCCAACGCCTGTGATGCACCACCTGAGAGTCTTCCAGGTACCAGGACATGCTGGGGTGAACATGCCAGAAGGACCGGCTGGGAGAGACGGGTAGGGACTACATCCCCTGCAAACCTGTTACATCTCCTCCCACAGTAACTAATATTAAAAAGGGAACCTCACTTTTAGTTTAACTGTTTCCTTTTGAAGTAGCAGAATCTTGAATTCTGAAGACTTTCAGCTTTGGGAAAATGGTAACAGAACAAAGGACATTAGGAACTGTGCAACAGGTTCTTATTTCAATCCTCTCAACTGCAAGAAAAAAAAAAAAATTCCAAAAAATTACCAAAGCAGATTATCAGTACAGGGCAGGGGCAATCCAGAAAACCTGTGATAATGACAAGTGTCTCTGCCTTGTGACTTCATCTTTCATGCCTCCGTAAAAAAAAAAAAAAAAAAAAAAAAAAAAAAGTAAGGATACTTTTTAAAAGAGGTTTCTCTTGTAAAGAATAGTTTGATAATGTACCAGCGCTTCAGGTCCATCAGCACAGAAAAACATCTGCAGTGATGGACATACAGGACTCCAGAGGATGGGGGTTCCACTGCACAGGGCAAACACAGAGGTGTAGTGCTCTGGTCAGAACGGGTTGGCTTTTGTTTGCACACCAAACCTGAGATGCACTTTGAGTGCTGTAGGTGTTATACAACACAGCCACTGAATTGTTCTGCTTTAAAAATGCCCTGGAGTGAATTAATGCCCATAATCAACTCAAGCATCTCTGTCGGTATCATGAATCATTAAAACCCTCATTTGCAACCCCAAAAGCAAAACTGTTCTCAAAATTAAGTAGAGCTCCCTAGCTACATACTTAAATGAGATAAAAGCAGCAGGGCTCTGGTTGATGGATGGCTCCCTTTTAACATCATCAGGAGTAACTGTTTGCTTAAGAGAGGGGCTTTGATCTTACCTCCAGTTTCTAAAGGGGGTAGAAATAAGCAGCCTCCCAAAGCAGCCAGGTCTCGCGGAGGCTCCCTGGCTCGCAGCACAGCCTTCCCTCTTGCACTGAATATTACGTTGCTGCATTCCCCAGCTGCCTGGGTGTTACTTTAGTGCAACTGAACTAATTACAGGATTGAAACTCGGCAGTTTGAGGGTTGTTAGTCGTGAGGTGCAGAGAGGGAATTTCTAAAGCATTTACCAATTTTCTGCTGTGTCCTAGACAGAGTTTTGGGTGATGCATATGTAGGACATTGCCTACTTAGAGATCAGAGGGGACCAGCCCTCTGTAGAATCCACAGTAGAAAAACAGCAAGTCATTTTGACATAAAAGATGCTGTGTGCACCAGGTGATGCAAGACACTAGTATTTTGTTCATTTTTAAAAGATGTCACAATGGAAGACATAGTTCACAGGAGTTTTAGAGACTTTATTTATGTATAAACAATTTAAACACTTTGCCATAAATTATCTTTGCCTGTCTCTAGTCTTTGCTTAGCAGCAAATTAAAATTAATATAAAAACTCAATGAACAATTCATACATGTATATTACAAAAAAGTTCTTGTACCAAAGTTCTTATTAGACTTTTTTTTTTTTTTTTTTTTTTTTTTTTGTGGTGACTGTAATGTGATTGTCTCAGTTTCTCGACCAAACAAACACACTAATAATTTTTAAATCTGAAACAGTGATTGTGCCTTCTGGCTGATGTATGTACAGGGTGATCTGACGTGGTGCCCATTTGCAATAGTGTAACACAATGCCCACAGCTCTACTGGAACTGATACCAACAAACTACTGAATCTAAACAGACTACACCCTGTAACTGTGTTATACTGTCCACAATGGAAATCTTCAAAGACAAACAGAGTATGAAATTTATCTGTAGTGATTTATAGCCACCATTTTGAATGTAACTTTACACTCTGCCCTCTTTGAATAAGTTAAGCTTCAGGCCAGACAAGTGGAGGGGCAGAGTGCAAGTGTGGTTTTGTTACTTTTAAATATATATTTCTTTACTATTTCCAGTGCGCTCTCACTTGCATTCTCATTGTCCTCCAGTTGCTACACACAAATCACCCCAAAGTCATGTTTTAAATGCACCTGTATTTTGCTTTAAATGAAAACCTCTTGGATATTTATCAAACAAGCAGTCTGAATCATCTGTGTTTCATCAGCTGGTTAGTGAAAGTGGCCCACTTGGATTTCTTAGTTTGCTCACGTGTGAATGGAGTGAGGTAATACAATACGAGGCCTTCTTTTTGTTTTTCTTTAGACCCAGAACAAGTGGGTAATATTTCAGGGGTACTTTTTAATTTGTACGCTTAGAGTTTTCAGTCTGGCTTTAGTCCACTTCAGGATGTGGTTTGTAATCACTTGAACAGTAGCATTTAACTCAAAAAATGAGCTTTTTTGCCACTTACTATCCCAGAGTAGCTCAGCCTAGTGCCCCCGTTTAGGTCTTCATCTCCTTAGGAGAGGAGATAACAGTTAGGACTACTGATTCATCCAGCAAAGGATGACAGCAGGTTAATTTGTTACCTCTTTCCCATTTCATTCTGTCTTAAAAACTGGATGTTGCTGCTACTGTCTGCTAGCTCAGGGTACTGCTCCACGGGCAGGACATAGTATCCCTCGTAACCTTGGACCCTTCCCGTGCTCAGAAGCTGCTGCTTCTCTCCATCTGTCCATAGGCGGCTGCCCTCTCGACCGTCCCGTGCCTTCTGCTGCTCCTTGGCCCAGGCCGCACCCAAGGCCCGCTGCCGAGCCTGCTCCAGCACTCTGGCCTTCTCCTCGTCCAGCGTCTCGGGGGTCAGTCCGTAGCGGATGTTGATCAGCAGGGTGGAATACTGGAACTCAACGTTCGTAAACCTTCGAGTCCTCCCGTTGACGAGGAGCGTGGGCTGCGAGACGGTGACGTTGACGCCGCTCTCCAGGGCCTTCCTCCCGCCGGTCATCGCGAGGGTGACCAGGTCGCCGTCGGCCGAGCCTATCTTGACGAAGTAGTGGGTGTCCATCCCCTCGATGCTGTAGTGCATCTTCTCCAGGTAGTGAGCGCTGTTCAGGACTGAGGCGATCTTTCTGCTGTCGTCGGTGGCTATGCTGGAGACGTCGGTGGTCACGCGGCCCTCCTTCACAGCAAAGAGGATTCCCTTCCCGATGATTGGCGTGGTCGTCGCGAACCAGTGACCCGCCTTTTCTCTAACAGTGGCGTGTAATCTCTTAGATATGACCTGTCCTTCCAGAGCCATGAAAGCTTGGTTGTGTCTTTCTGTCGTCTGCTGCACTCCTGTAATCAGCTGGGGAAAGCAAAACGAAACAGGGAAACACAAAGAAGATACAGATCTGAAAACGTCCATCTCCGAGGCCAGTGGTAATCTTTTCCCTGTGTTTTCAAAGCAAAGCCACGTGGCGAAGAGTTCTACGTGATGGGAAGCCCACCTCCAGTCCCCTGCCCACATACGTACCCTGTTCAGAATCAGGCAAGTACTCGCTTGCCAATTTACTTTGCTACCAGTGAAACCAAATAAAATATTTCTCATTAATCACCCTTTGTAGCATATATGTAGCACACATCTCAATTTTGGCAAATTATATAGTATCTGTTACAAGAATAAGACCCAAGCCTAGCACAGTTTTAACCAGAGCAAACAGAATCCATCTATTAAAGGAAGGCACTTAACTTCTGGATACTTTTGCTCAGATTTCAACCAGTATATATGACTAAAGCACATGTGAATATAACATATGGATGTCTTTTTGAACATAGACGAGATCTGGGCTCCAAAATACCAAAGCAATTCCTGAAGAGGGGATTTAGACTCCCAATGACTTGGAAGCCTGTGCAAGCAGTATGTTTAGGCTTAGATGATCATTCCTATTGTATTACCCCAAATGTGGAGTATGCCTAGCAAAGACTAAGTTTGAAATTGGCCTAGTACTCTTCTTAAATTTATTAAATGGGTTGTGAATGGGTTGAATTTGTTATGAAGGTTGAAAGCATATACGATTTCCACCCTTAACCTGACATGTATGAATGCTGTGGCTGAAGTTAACTGTAGCAACTGCAGTAACAAATCAAAGCCTCTAATTACAAAAAGCGTCAGGCAAAAAATGATGAGAAGTCCTATTACGGGGTGAGATGCAGAACGGTTTCTTAGCTGTTCAGCAAATACCAACCTAAGTTTATTGCAACACATATGTTAGTAGGATGGTTTTACCAAAGATACAACAGATGACAAATTACCCTGACAAAGTCTCCCTTTGTCATTGCTAATCAAGTTAATCGAGTTACAACTTGTTAATCAAGGAAGAACTCAATAAAAGACAAACTAATGACACTGTAATTATGATAACAACCAAGGCTGGCAAGAAAGACATATGTTCATTAGTATAAAATCTAGCTATACTCACTTCATTTTATACTGAAATAAATACTTGGCCTTATGCTGTAACTACATAAGAGCCAGCAGTTCTATTCATAGCATGAGGCAAATTTACCAAGAAAAATAACTTTGACTTTCTGCCTACCTGTCCATTTTCGCATGCTTGACTCTCAGACAACTCGTATGGCGGTGACACAAAATACATTTTTGCTCTAGGGAAACCAGGAATAATGTTGCTAAGCTGAAATCCAAACATCACCAGCCAGCTTTTGACATCTAAAAAATCAGAAGTAAGCAGGGAAAGTCAGAAATCAATGTAATAAATACGAGAAATTAAAAAAAAAATAAATTAGGAAATCCATCATTGACCTCCTTAATTTCAAGTAGTAGTAGAACCCATAATTTATATTACAGCATGGCACTTGACACAATTGTAGTTACCCATCACGAGCAGGCACGGGAAATACTGCTTTAAATTTACCCTAAATAGTTCATCACAGACATACCACCTCCTTCCTTCTTTTTCCATTACAACACATGGATTATCGAAACATTTTACTGTATGCAGTACTTGTTCCATCTCTGACACCTTCTGATGTGGCTACTATAGCCTATAAACTGTATTGTAAAATGATGTTTTATTAGGTTAGTACTGCTAAAAAAACATCTGCAAAGTCCTTTGGGAAAATACATGGCATCTTTTCTGTGTCCTACGTCTATTAGCTGTCATCAGGTCTCGGGAGGCTCCATTAAATACAGTGAGAAGCTAGACTTGTAATTCAGACGTCTAAATTTAGTCACCATGAACATCTTCCTCATCCCTCCAGGCCCAGTACAGAAAAGTAGGAGCTGCATGGGAGGGTTATAGCTCAGCTCTGGGGTGAAGTTTGGGAAGTTCCAGCTCTGGGTTTGACTAGTAAAATTTTGTCTTCATACCTAGTTGAAAAAGCTAAGTAAGTAAATGAGTAACAGTAGGTCTCACTCAGCAGGTATTATGAACTAATGATGTATTTTAGTTATCAAAATGATGCTTTAATGGAAAAAAAAAGCCATGACATGGCACCTGCTTCCTGCTGGAAAGCCTCTTTTCCCAGAAATTTTAGCAGAGGTAATCCTGAAAAGTGTAATACTTCTTGGCTATAGACCTCTGACAGGAAAAGCCATCCTTTCTTAGCCATTCTGACACTAAAATAAGGAGTAAAAGACTCTGCTTCTATGAAGATCTTTGTATGTCTCTCTCACCACAGTTCCTACCGTGGTTTTCCTCTAGCTTTGGACAGCATGGGGTTACTGCTCCTGTAAGGCTTCAATTTATCTTATAGTACAACAGTATCTCCTGAACAATTCACTTCAGCTGCTCTAATTCCACAAAAAACCCAATAGTAACTGCTTCTAGGTCCTCCTGTTGTGCTTTGGCAATGCGCCTCGCAGCACTGCACTTGCTGCAGGAATTCCTTTCCAGCGAAACCTGTGAGTAAAGCAGTGTCAGGGGTCAGCAGTAAGAAGGGATTGGGGTGGGGAAGGTTTTTGTTCTGTTTTGTTTCCTGTTTGGCTGATTTTAAACTTTGGTAACCAAGGTGCCACCGTCATCACTTGTGCAAGATAATCTGTTTAGCCCATACAGCAACAAATATTTTAATCATCAGTGAATTATGTCATGGACTGCAAGGTGCATGTTACACTGCCTGTAATATATCTTCCTAGATGTCATCCAGTGGATGGATAAATTAAATGAATGCAATTTCAGAACATTGCACAATGTCATAAGATGACAGTGGAAATCTGCATTGAACAGTGGTGGATGGGAGTAGGAGTTTTGTTGAATTTAGGGAAACCAAATTTGATCCCAAGGTAATTTTAGTCACCAGCATTTCCATGCTATCAAACAGCACTAAATTAAAATTGAAAAATAACTACCTAAGGTAGGTAAGAACCTAAGGTATATTACACATATGATTAGGACCCAATGTACTAATGAAATTTACCATGATTTTCTTTGAAGAAAATGCACACTTTTCTTGAAATTCAAATTACTGCTAAAATTCAGACAGCTCCTTTTAAAAAATTATATCACTGCTCTAATTATTGTATACTGCATACTCAATTCTCAGAAAGCTTTTCTGAAGACATATTAATTACCTTTCTTTTTAGAAATTGCCAGCAGCTAGTTCAAGTGTTGTGTGATCTCACTAAGTGAAAAATTATTACTAATTAAGAAGAGGTTACAAGTTTTACCCAATTCTAACATATGCAATCAAAAATACTTTATTGTTTTTCTTTCTCAGCTCTACACATTCTGAAGTCTATCAGGAGGAAATAATTTTAAAAAAATCAAGATTTTTGTTTTAAAGACTAAAGACTGTTTGCATATTAGAAGTTAAATGGGGAAAAGAGGTTTAATTAAATAAATTTTTGGTGCTAATTCATAATGTGCCCATGGGCTCAGTCAGCAGTCAATTTTCAAAGTAGCCCTGAAGTGAAGGGATGCTGAGCAGTTCTGGTTCCTGATTTTGCAACAAGCCTGCCAGCAATTCTCGTAGGTGGTTTTCTTTTCTTTTTTTTTTCTTTTCTAAATATATAAAATTAGAATAAACACATCTTCATACAGTACTAGTTCAACAGGAAAAGCAGCACTATGGCTGTGCTGAAATTGAATATTTAGGCAAAATTATTCCCACCCACAATTAATTGTAGCTTCTTACTTAGTGTGCCTTTCATTCTGTGAGGAGCAGTATCACAGAATCAGGACTAGGCCAGCCTCTTCATAGAAGAAAAAGGAAAATGGCCCAACCTTGATGGAGATTCAGCAAATGGCTAGTAAGAAGCCTGGTTTCTTTCCCAAATCAACTTCCAAACTGTGGAGTTATTTATAAGAAATGTAATGAAGTCTCACCCGTCACATAATTCTTTAGATCCAGTTCATTGCTGAGAGGATTGTTACTCTTGAACATGTACAGATTGAAAGGAGCAGGTTCTTTTCCAATGTTTTTCCACATGGTGTAATCAGGAGACGTCCAGCGCCCAGCCAGGACGTCGTAGTCCCTTTGAGTAAAATGGACAAGTTTGGTTAAAGGATCATACAGCCCCCCATGGAACCCAATAACCAGCTGGAAATCAGGGTTAGAGTCGTAATAGATCTCCCCATATGCTGTGTACTGAAGCTGTTTGATCATGAGGCCATTGATGCTGAACACAGCTAACGGAGTGCCTGTGTTATCAGAGGCGACGTAGTACTCTTCCCCGCTGCTGCTCTCCATTGCAAAGAGGTGGCCTTGCAGATCGTAGTACAAAGAGGCAATTTCGGAATTGGAATGATTGTAGACGTGAGTTACCCTTGTTGGATTGTGAAGATCAGCATAAAAGTACTGCAGATGATGTCCCAGGTTGGTCTTACAGGAAGCCCTTCGGCCAAGCCCATCGTAACGGTACTGAACGCTCCACCCGTTTGCTTTGTTGTAAGCTCTTGTCAAGAGGCCTTTGGAGTTGTACTCAAATACATCCGAGCCTCGCTGAGACAGGAATCCATCATCGTCGATTTTGTACGGTACGTCACCGAGGCGCGTGATCCTGTCCCTCAGGTCATAGCGCAGAGGCATCAACCGGACGCTGTTGCCAGGATTCAGGAGGTGAAGGTTTCCGTTCAGGTCGTAACTGTAACGCCAGGTTGGCCTATCGTTTACTGCCACGCTTTGCAGCTGCCCGTCCCCATCGTAATCGTAGGTGTACTTGGTTGTGTTGGCATACGGACCAAGTTTCAGCTCTCTTTTAGTCACCCTCCCCATGCTGTCATACTGTACAGTCATCCAGTACATCAGGGATCTGAACATTTCGTACTGCACTTCTTTAATGCGTCCATGGGTGTCAAAGTGCTTGCTCAGCGTCATAACTGCCGTAGTAATGATTTGGTTTATATCATAATAAATAACTCCGAATTTGCCAAAATGCTCTACTTTGCCAGAAATCTCATCGTAACGGTAAAGATCAACAGGAAGAGGCGTTTCACTTATTATGGGCTTGACGCTTGCGATTCGGAAGCTGTTGTCGTGGTAGGTATAATCGAACCTCGCATTCACCATGCCTTCCTCGGAGAATCTGTAGATCTGTTTGTCAATGAGAGGACCGATCTTACGATAGCGGATCGTACAAGAAAATCCTCCGCTTTGCAAATTCACCATTTTCAGGACACCCGTAGTTTCGTCATACCCAAAAGTAACTGCGGTGCTGTCGTAAACAATTTCAGATAATTTGGAGAGCTTTCCATACTTGTAGAAAACTTGTCGTCCAGTACCTAAAAATGATGTTTTCAAAATCCTCCCGTCATCGCTGTAATCGAAGATCACGGAGGCGTTGCTCTCGGGAGGGTTGTAGATGTTCCTGATGTAGCCCACCGAGGTGTGGGTTGACATGCTGTGCCGAGCGACGCTCGGCATGGTCACTGCGTGCAGCCGGTCTGACGAATCGTACTCAAAGATGTACTGTCGCTGGCTCTGAAGCAGTAGCACCATCGACTGCAGGAGAAAAAAAAAATAACACACAGTTATCAACTTTTGGCATGTGTTTTCCGAGTGGGCGGTAAAGAAAGTTGGACTGAAGAGGCATTTATGTTAAATGAACAGAAAGAGAAGTAGATACGTTAGTCAGGGGCACAAAGCTGCTCAGGAATACTGTCAGATTGGCACATGAGATGATCTTCTACTCGGACATCAGTATGCTGGCACTCTAGAGAGAATCTAGGTTAGCAACCTGTGAGCTACTCTCCCTTAAATAGGATTTTTTTTTTTTCTTCTGAGGGATGCAGAGGAGTTAGATACATGATATGACATCTTCCTGCTAGCAGCTGTAGTTCACAACTATGACTGCGCAACACGCAAGAAAACAAGCAGAGATCAGCAGCTCTGCTTTGCTTAAAACGACAGATTCATAGAAGGGAAAGGGAAAATATGATACAATTTTGAAGTATTAAAGAGACTTTTATGATTGAAGTGTTTTAATTAGGCTAAGTAAAAATGCATTACCATATTTTCATTTAATAAATAATAATTAGAGATGAATTACCCATTTCTACCTAAACCTTTTGTCACATTTAGTCATGCATTTTGGGTCTTAATTAAGCACAATCCACTCTGTTAGTTTATGTCATTATGTGGGAGCCTAACTCCTTTCAGGAAAATGTCAAAAGACACAAACCATGACCAAAATATTGCCCACTAAAAATTGGTCAGATTCAGTTGACTGATTGAAAAGTCAGGAATTTTGAGACCAGGTATGAAGCAATTCTTGACAGCTGGAATACATAAAATTGTAGGAAAATTTGTGTCTGTTATGTACAGAGCTTAAAATGCAGCTGAACGGTGCTTTGTCTCTTTGCAGGAAGGCAAAACAACATCACCTACTTTTTCTAGGTAGGTGTAGCTCCAAACTTTCCCATCCGCGAACATGCGCGATACGACCCTGCCCTGCTTGTCGATGTCTGTCCTTTCACTCATGGCCCCGCGCTGCAGCCCGGCCAGGCGCCCGTTGAAGAAGTAAGACACGTTGACAGCGGCCAGGCCACTGCTGGGCAGCCAGAGGAAAGGCCGTCCCAGCTGGTCGTAAATGATCCTCAGCGTGAATTTCCGGTGGTCGTCGTAGATTTTCTCTGTGCGTATGTTCCGGTCGTAGTCGATGGACAGTAAATTCCTCCCGTGCACCTGTGGCGTGGAAGAAAGCTGCGTTCAGCGAGCAGTGGATGCTACACCCCCGTGGGCTTGAAGAAGAACTCAACTTCCTCACAATTTTGGGAAGGGCTGGATGTCTTCCCATCCACTGGCTTTCACTTCCTAGTTCTCGGTCTGTTCCAATATGTAACTTTGAGTGGTTTAATGGGTAATTTCCCATCTCCCTGCAACACGGGAGCTGGAATCTTGCAGAGGAAAGCTTCCTTTGTTCTCAGAACAGACAAACACACTGCACACTTAAAGTGCAGATTGTTAGCACTTAGCAGAGGAACTAATTATTTTGCATAGTACTAATTTCTTTTTACTTCTGCCATCAGCAGTTCTTAGCCCTTGTCCCTACAATAATTCCAAGAACAATAGAAGAAATTAAAATTCAGTGTCTTAACAGAGGTGTAGCCCCTTTGGTTCTGAAGCTGCAACACCTGCCTATAAACTCATTAATTTAAAGTTTTCTTCATTTACTTTCAAATATTCAATAGATCCCTCAGCAACCTGATCACTTGGCATGGGCTTCACTTCTTCTGATTAAAAATCCTGATCATACTGGCTGGAAAAGATGGACTTCTAGTTTTGAGAAACAAAAATGCTAAATAATTAGGTTAATTTTTTTTTTCCACCTTGTTCAATTGCAATTTTCAACTCCAAGTACAGCATGAAGTGTTTCAGTCCTAGATTTTTTATTAATGAAAGAGTGAAAAGAAACAAAGGAGCATAAGAATGCCAAATGGAGAGGCTTCTATGAGAGTGCTATAATGAGAGATACATAAATATATTCACTGGAGGCTAAGACACAGAATTCAGGCTAATGCTGTAATCTGATAAAGCTTCTAAAGTAATTTAATTGTAGATGCATCATTAATAAAGTAGAAGTCTCTAAATTAGATATAATTTGAGAGCAATGACTACTTAAAAAGTATTCATCAGTTTCTGGGAATTTGCTCTTCAGCTTATATTTTACAGTAGCTTTGATTAAGCAACGTTTTCTCTTATCCAAAATTAAACTGCACATCAAACAATATGTAAATTAACCCTGAGCCTTTCTCAAGGACATAAAAGTTATTCTGAGATATTTTCACTGGCAGGGGTAGACCCAATTCCCATCCCAACCAACTCCATAGGAATTCAGTTATACAGAAAGCAAATTTAAAATTAATACAATCTCGTGTTTGCAAAGAAATAATTATTTCAAATTATCTCTCATTATCCTAATTTTTTCCATTAATAAAATTTAGCTCTTTAACAGTTTGCATTTCCTCAGTGGGCAATTATTAGAAAAAGCTCTTTTCTGTAGGTTTTCCCAAAGGTTATCCCAGCAACAACTTCTCCTGTGATTCAAAAAAACAGATAGGATTTTTTTTTTTTTTAAATACCTTGGCAAAATAAATCATATTCTCTCACCCACTGTAAAGGAAATAAAGCCAGGGAAGCCAAACCAAACATCAGTAATTTCTCAACTGGTTACTCTAGTTTTGTAAGTGATGATAGAGATATCAAAACCCTTTCTTTCAGAGAGCTCTTGGGGAAGCAAAAGAGAGCTTTCACCCCTCAAAATCATATAACAATAACATTAAAGGGTTACTGTAGGACTGAAAGACCCCAATTTCTTAAGGATGTGCACATTTTCTAAAAAGAAAAAAAAAAAATCAGTCTTTCAAAAAGATTACAAACTGAACTTTAGATTTCAGGGTTTTGGTTGGTTGATTTTGGTTTTTAATTTCTGAAGCTTCATAAAGCAGTTGGGATTTCTGGAGTTTCTTCCGTTCTCTACAGTAACTATAACCTGCATGTAGGAAAGTCTGAGTCCAAGTATCCTCTCTTTTTTCAAAGCTATTATAAAGGTTATTAGTCTTTTTGCCATAGAAAATGAAAGCATTAGGGCTTTTTAAATGATGACACACAGACAAGAGCTATGCACACACACAAATGTTACTTGGAGGATAAAGCCCATGCCTGGATAATTCAGTAACTTCATTTTCATTTGTAAAATAAGGAAAACCAGAGACTGTAATTGTAGTGTCGTATTAATTATATAGTAACCCAAACAGAATGACTGACTCCCACTCTTCCTGGGCTCAGTAATAACACTATTACAAGTATCATGACTGAAGACTACCTAAAGAGCTCTTTTGTTCCAGTACCTACAAGCACATCTGTCTTTCCTTTGGCTGCTGCTGAATGAGTGGCCGTAAGAACGAGCCCTCTATGCTTTGGGTGATGATCTTGCAACTTACATGATGCTGCACTGTAACAAAAGCTCTTCAGAAAAGAACCTTATCAAAACTTTATCTGAAACTACTGCGAAACACTGCACGTGTGGTGCATAAAATAGTAGCCGACAGTAGGTGGGATAACAGAAAGGTGAAGCGCAGGTCTTCGTTTCTCAGCTTAATGAAGTCTGCCCAGGCATCTGCAGAGGCAGACACGCAGGGCTGTGATGTGCCTACAGCACAAGCAAGCAGAGCTGGGGGCACAGACAGCAGCACTACCTGAAGAATTATCCAACAGTGTGGGTGGGAAGGGACCTTTCAAGGTCATCTAGTCCAACCCCCCTGCAGGGAGCAGGGACATCTGCAACTAGAGCATGTTGCTCAGAGCCCCGGCCAACCTCACCTGGAATGTTTCCAGGGATGGGGCATCGACCACCTCTCTGGGCAACCTGGGTCAGGGGCTCACCACTCTCAGTGCAAAAAAATGTCTTCCTTCTCTCTAGTCTGAATCTCCGCTCTGCTGGTTTAAAACCACCACCCCTTGTCTCATTGCTAGAGGCCCTGCTAAAAAGTCCGCCCTCATCTTTCTTAGAAGCCCCCTATAAGTGCTGAAGAAAAGGGCTATAAGCAAGTACTCGTAAGAGGTGACACCCCTGCAATGACAATCCCTTCCAGTAGTACTTGGCTCTGAACTGGGGATTTGGGAGACGGCTCTGCACACTCTCACACTGGGTGTCCTGGTGCTGTGGCAGCTCTGCAGCCGTGTCCCTGCTCTGCACCCACCTGTCACAGCCTGCCCCCAGCTCCCCCAGTGCTCCCACACACTCGCTCCATTTCATTCACTAAACAATTTATAAAGATGAAATAGAATAAATGAGATGCAAATAAATTCCACGCTTTTTCCCTCATTTTCAAATTTCATTTTCAGTCCACTCAACCTGTTATAATCTAGTAGTGATTTTCATTTAAAAAGAGCTAAATGGATATGTGATTATTGTTACAGGGACTAACACTAGACAATTAAATGTTGAGGTGTTGCTAGATAAAGAAGTGTTTTGATTTGCATAAACATGATGCAAGAAAACCCATCTCAGGCAAGGTTTCAGCTCTAAAACGTATTTAACTTCAGCTAATTACTGCAAGTACCTCTATTAAATTTTTAGTATTGAGAGGTAGGATTACAGTGATTTCATTTCGGGGTCCTATTTATTTTATTTTGAACACCTAGTCAAAATGCAATGCTGATCTGTTTTCCTACTTATGATCAACTTCTGCAGGTCAACACATCAAAAATCAATTACGCATCCATGAAATTTAGTCATTAAGGATTAGCTGCTAATCTCATTCTATTTCTTGTCTAACCTTCCCCCTCTCCCCAGTAGGTGCATTCTGAGCATTTGTGAGAATAAGGAAAGACTCGTTAATTCAACACTGTGAATTAGACATTAAGCAGTAGGAAAAGACCACAATTCAACTTTCGAATCTTCCTATTTAAAAAAATTGTTCCATAATTGTTTACACATATTGCATTTAACGTATCATTTATATGATATATATCATAATAGCAATATATCATACATAGAACTGTATTTCATGCCAATGATGTTGAAAGAATTATTAAAAGAACCAGGATTTGATACATTTGTTTTCTGCCTGGTACCTAAAAGCCCTTCCAAAACTACATACTGAAGCAGCCAGTGAAAGTTTAGATACTTAAGGGGTGAAAACCAGGCCAGTGAAGCACAGAAAGGAATTAATCTGGCTGCAGCAGATCTTTAATTTGGCAGGGGATGGATTACATGACCTGAGTGTCTTTCTTATCCTATGCTTATGACTTTGTAATTATGGCAATTATTTTCCAATCGTGCCATTTGGGAAAGGGAATAAACACAATGTGCCTGTCCCAATGAGTCTGTAGGGGGATTTTATAGAAGCAGAATGTAACTGCTTAAGCTGCAATTGTGTTTGCTCCCCAGGACCGGCTGTGACAAGTGTGCCAGAGTATTTTTACCAATGGTGAGTGGTCGGATTTCCCACCCTGCCCCCTCCACTCTCCTCAGAAGCCGAGTGACTTGCAGCAATATTCTGGGTATTTTTACCAACCTCTTTTAGACTACTTCTAGTAATGAAGTTTCTATAGTTGACTGCAGCAGATGATCCTATGCTGTTAACTGACCTCTCAAATAAAGGAAAGACCAAGGATAATCCCAGAGTTGTACATTTTTAACAAGTAAAAATAGGAAAGACACGTCCTTCAAAACGGAAATTAATTTTCTGCTCACAGAAGAAACAATCGTTGTTGCAATGAGAGATTCTACTTACCCTGAGCTTTCTTCCAAACACAGTCACTTTGCCTTTAATCTGTTCCTTCCTCAGCCGCCATTCAATTGAGTTTAAGCCGTTCTCCATTGGTAGAGAAATATTGCATCGTCCTATGGTGGGAGTCACCGTCCCCGCCAGGACATGAGGCTCGCTGTGAAAGCTAATGCTCATGCCATTGGCATACATCACTCTCAAAGTACCATTATTACAGAGCTGGTAGCTGTTCCTCACTTGATCTACAGCAATAATGAAAAGAAAATAATTTAGCTACACCAGTCATAAAGAAAACATACAGCTTAATTTGATTGTTTTTTTTTATCGCACTCCTGTTGATGTTAAATGAAGTCAGCTTGCAATTACCATTTACGTGTTACTATGGTGTAAATTACAGATGTTACTGATTCATGTAAAGACCAGTAGTGTACCAGTGAGCCTGCAGAGAGATTCTGTCTTTATTTCATTACATTTTCCCTTCAGTCTTAATTGCGAATCAAAATGCACAGTGATATGTGTTCAGTCACGTAATTTATTTCTAAAATGAACAAAAACTCCTGAAAACTGAACTGCTGGATAAACAACAAAACCAAATTCAACTCCAGGACAAAAAAAATAAAATAATTAAAGACTGCTGGACTCTTCATGAGTGGGAAGAAGTCAGTGCCTCTTCTTTACCATTCCCTCTGCTTAAAAACTGTCTCCAGGCAGAGGCTTTGTACAGAATTAGTTTGACTTTAAATCCTCAAAGTGTGAGGGCCCAGCAATGCAAGGTGGTAGCCAGAGTCCTGCACCTGCCTGCCTTCCTGCCACCCCACCACAAGTGCACTAGCCTGTCATGCACACCCGGCCCTTTGCCTGTCGGAGAAGTCTAAAAATCACCCTGTACTTCTACGGCTCTTCAGTTCTCCATCTCTTTGGCACAGCCAAGTCCATTCTCAGCCAGGATGGAGTGCTACAGTGTGAAACTGTCACCAAAGCATCAATATTTGTCTGACAGAGGGACAGTGTCTACATAATTAATCATCTGGTGTAAAAGAAAGAAATTCTTTGTAACCAGACGTGTCATGGTGTAACTGTCTACAAATGTGGATGTTCCTGTCAGGAGGAGACTGCTGTTTGATGATGCTGTTCTTACTCCAGTGACATTATATCTTAACTAAAAAGACCCTCACTCACCGAATTCCTTTCAGTCTATCTCTGACAATTGACTGCTTTTGCTTCATCAGATGCAATGCTTGGGCAGTGCTGGAAAGCTCTACACAAACATTTCACCACTTTGTTGCTCCCTCTCTTGCCATACCTGGGCTTATAACGCTGTTCTCGGAGGTGCTGCCTGTGGTGCAAGACCATCCGCTGCCCTGATTGCTCTACATTTTATTTAATGGTAGTATATAAATTTGGAGGATTACATTTCTTATTGTAGGAGGCTGCCTGAGCCTCTCCCTCCACAGGGATTTTGACCCAGGCAGCCAATATTTGGTAGCCAGACTGCATCTCTGGCACTGAAGTCCGAGCCAATTTTGCAGTGAAGTACAGAGAAATATGTGAGTGAGTAAAGTGCGTTTGACCCAAGAGGTAACAGCAGACTAACTTCAACCCACAGATAATGACCATACATATGACACAAAGTATGACTGTGAAATATCTCTTACCTGTCCTGAAGACCTGTCATTTTAGGAATGAATTTTATGGGAGTTTTTCTTGTAAGCCTTATATGTTTTTTTCCCCTGCTCACGACTGCACTAATGACACAAATCTTTTGCAAATTGCTTTTCAAGTTGTGTGTGTGGTTAGGAGATGTGCTGAGAAGTGTGCTTTGGTACCTTGAACAACTGTATAGGAAGCCTCCACAGAGGAGAGATTTGTGATGACCGTGACATCGTCATCCCGATTAGAATTCTCAATGTCGATGGTAATAGACTTCTCCATTTCCCGGTGAAGGCTAGTTACCACTCCAGTGGGACGTGTTACATTGGTCAGACGCCCTTCATGATCATAGCTAATAGAAAAGTTAGTGAGAGCAAAAAAGCATGAGGAGATATGTTCATTTCAATACCCAATGTATTAATAATGCACCACATTTATGCAAAAAACCCAGAGCGAAACAGATTTTTCAAGAACATCCTGGCCATACCTATTTCTCTGTTCTTGAAAGAGTCTATAATGATGAAATAATTATTTTTAGAGATACTGATCTCAATTACGTGAGTGTAAGCCCAGGCTAGCATCTTTTATGTTATTTTACATTATTTATTTAAATAATTACAAATGCACAGAGTGATAGTTGGCTCAAACAATTATAATTAGCAAATTCATCTGTATTTTAGCAGTTTCATTTCACTCTAAGGAGGTGGACTTATACAACTGCATACAATGTACAGTTGCAACTGAATACTTAGTGGAAACAGTAAGTACAGTCTTAAGTGATATATCAAGAAATAAACTTGCCATAAGAGATTAAAAAAGACATTGACTTGAAAACATAATTTCATTTAAACCTTATCTGTGGTATTGGACTGCATTTTGGGCTCAATATCTTGGCTTAGAAAGATGAATGATGACAAGTTAAAGCACAGGATAGGTTGGAGTTGCACAAAGGGCAGCAATCAGCACTCAGAATATACCTTAGAAGATGCATTAAGTGCTCCAGAGGCATACAGATTAAAAAAAAAAAAAAAAAAAAGAAAAGAAAAAGGGCTCTGCATGAGTTTGAATTAAATTTATTTAGAGGTTTAAAGCCCGGGGAGGGGGAAAGAAGGAATGCTGCCTGAAAACAAGTCATACTGTTTCTCCCTTTCCTTTAGTATGCTGTATTTGTGTGCATACATATGCTAAAGAAGCAATCGCTTGGATCTTAAGGGCAAGAAATGGGGACCTGAAACAAAATCAGTATTCCAGTCTGACATTCTGCTTGCTGCAATTCACTACTTGAGCAAGAGTCTCTCACCCAGCCGCTACCAAAGCGCACATACTTCTAAACAGCAGAAAGGCAAGAAAAAATGTCCTGTGTAGATAAAGGGAAAAGTTTAGGTAGAGATTGAAACCAACTGGTCATCCTTCGAACGCAGAAGAAATTCTGGGAGCGAGAAGCCTGGAAGAGAACTGGTAAGTCCATTGCACTGCCTGAGAGTAACAGAAGAGAAGAGGAGCACATTTAGTATCATGGAGCTAGTTGAGTTCTTTGTACGTCGTGGTTAGCTGTAAAGATGAAAAAAAAGCAGTGCTTTCAACATGACATTGAACAATTAAATCATTCAGAAACCTCAAAGTAGGGTACCTGAACTGTATAGCATTTCTCCAAAATTAATCCACAAATTGACTCCTCAGTTAATACAAATATAAAATACGACTTTCAAATCCATTGCTAATGGTTGTACCCATTCAACTGAATATTGGGGAGGAAGGAAAGAAAAAAATCACCTGTGGAGCAACAAACCTTACCAGAACCAACGGAAGTATTAGGCAAAGATGCAAATCGATAAAACAAATCATCATGCAACCTAAAAGGGACCAATAATATAGTGTGTTCATTTAAGCAGGTCAGGATCAAATAAAGATTAAGCAGCATGATTTCTCTTAATAGAAGTCACTAGTTTCTATACACAGTTTTAAACATATTGTTACATAATTATGCTTTTACCATATCAACAATATACTGGATAAAAGACAATAATCTATGAAAAGGGGCTTGGTTAAATCACTATAAATGTCTTCACAAAAGAAATATTGAAAAGTACTTGTAACATATAGATGAGGGAAGAACTTGATCCAGTCAAGCATCCATCTAGCAAGGGGAAAAAAGTACAAAATATGGACTGTTTCAAAGATCTCAGAGGTTACTAATGAGATACGCCCTACGAGTCTGTACGTGGACTACTCTGGTATGTTCAGTGATGAGCAGAGTGACAAAGAGAATACCTAGGTGACAAATATTACAGAAGAGACAATGCTATTTAGGACAGACTCAAAACGCCCATGAGTGGCTTCAGTGTGACTACGCAGAGCTTGGTGAACACCCAGAAAAATGGCTGGCAAAATTCCCCATCAGTGAATATATTTTAGGCAGTGCAAATGAGACATTAATTTAAACTCTTCATTCATTTTGCTGGGTTTTTAATTAACGCAGGAAAAATTCCTGGGGATTGCTGTGGGCTACTCACCGAAAATCTCTGTACAAAGTGCAAGGGCAGTCTAAAAAGTAAATATGGATGAGGATGTAAAGAGACTGAAACAGAAAAATGAAAATATTCTAATGCTATTTCTAGAAATCAGTGTTTTGCCCTCCACCATGGGGCATGTCTCCCAGTGCTGGGAACAATTTTTGAAATCAGCAAGAGCTGAGATTAAAAGGGTTATAAGCAAGTGATGGACACATTTAAAGTGATACATACAAAAGTAGTCTCTATGAAGACCTGCAGATCATTTAGACTGAGAGGTAGACATATAAAAAAATTCACTACTTAACGATATATACAATACCAGTGTATAGAGAAGGCATTTCTACCTTAGCCATTGCATCAATAAAATCCTATTTTAAAACATAACTTAAAGTTAAAAAAATAAAATTAATAAAACAGAACCCTTTTATGTGCTACAAAATGTAGAAGTGACATATTATTCAAAACAAGTAGATATGGTCTAGCTGGAGATGTCCCTGCTTATTGCAGGGGGGTTGGACTAGATGACCTTTGGAGGTCCCTTCCAGCTCAGACATTCTATGATTCTATGATTGAGAGGTATTTTGTTTTAATTTATATTTTACATGTGAGCAAGTTCTTAGCGGAATACAACACCCAGATGTTTATCTGAGTAACAAGAATAATGCTACATAGGAATTAATTAGCTACATAGTGTTATTCTTCATGACATGAACCCAGCTCTAATGAAGTGAAAAAAGGAAATTCTGCAGTGGAAAAAGATACTAATTGACCTGGGACTTCCTGGTGTCTTCTTCAAAAGCAGCCACCACATACCACAGCGCCATGCTAGATGAATCAGATCTGATAAGCCAATCTTTCAGTCTTCAAATGAGGTGGTTTCTGGACACACTGAAACCCCTGAGCTTTGGTTAGTGACTTCAGTTAGAGTAAGGTTTCATCCCAAGTTTTTCTACTAATCAAGTTACCAGGGGAGAGATCCTTTCCTGATCCCAGTATCTTAAAAAAACAGCATGTCCTTGTGCCTGCTACTAACTAACGTATTGCCCATTGCGATCTAGTTCAAGCAGGTGAAGGTTTCTGAGATGGGTGTTCCCAGGACAGCTCTGGTAACACCCACCACAAGCACCCCACCCAGACACCAAAGCTGTGGGCCAGTTCTGCCTGCAGCTGAGCCCACCACAGCCAGCTCACGTGTGCTGGGGCACCAAACACAGCTATAACCCAACAGGTGGTCATCACCTTCGCAGATAGCTACAAGAATGTGACCTGTGCATCCCTTCAGTGGTCTTGTGGTAGCGCACTGAAGGCTGTTCACCTGTGTGCAGTATCATGGCACCTCTATATCTTATTACAGTTTTTATTGCTAGCATTCTGGTCTTTGAGGTCTGAGACGTGTCCTGCTCCACAGCTTGTAGGTGGGAGTAGCTAGGACAGTGACATACCCAGTGCTGCAGAAAGCAGGAGCGGCAGCTTTTGACAGCATAGAGCAGGGCAAGGTGCAGATCCACACACATTTACATATATCCTTTTTTTTCTCCCTTATAAAAACTGAGCCGATTGAAGAAAACCACAGCATTCTCTTAGGATGCTCCCAAGACCAAATGGAATACCACTGAGGACCACTTCAAAGATGTGAGCTTCATGCCCCAAGCCAAGCTTAAATTACCCCATGTGAGCCTGCTGGTAGCTGTTACATTATTTAAGAGGCTTGCCTGTTCCCACTGCAAATGAACTGTGTGCATATGCACATGCACCACGTATACAATGTACCTTTGGAGTGTGTCTGCACTCCCACACATAAAAATAGTTTGTGTAGGCGTTTCTCTCTGTATGCACACGTATACCTTGATATGCTGCACAAATTCAATTCTGTGAGCATTTCCAGGGTACAGTTTCAGATGAAAGGAATATAATCAACGAGGTAGCATGGCACTTCAACACGTGGTTGATATAAATGCACTGAAATAAATTTTTTCATAGGAATTCCAGTTCATGTAGTATTTTACTACCTAAAAGACATTTGTTCTTTTCCAGTTCTGCTGCCATATTAAGAGTTTTGGGTTTCTCCCTGTAGGAATGCAATAGCATGAAAAACTATTTTATAGTCCTTAGAAACTCTCATTGGCTAAGTATTCCTTTCATCTTCAACTGATATTAACTCATAGCTACCAAAATAAATTGCACAGTGATGAATCTGTAGTGACAGATTTTTCCCTTGGAGGTGCTTCAAAGAACAAAGAGAAACTAGAAATCAGCATTGAATGACTGTAGACTGGATTGTTTAGGTTTGTAAAATTGATTTTAGTAGTTCTCATAATCTTACTAATAAAACCCTCAACCGTGGGGGTACCTGAGATGACAGAGCATATGAAAGAGTTACTGTAATTCAGCTGCTTAGGATCAGCCTAAAGGTGATGCGTCTATTTTTCTGGTATTTTGTAATGAGTATGCAAAGTTTTAAATTACTCAAATGACTTTATTGAGTAATGTGCAATTAAATTACTCCTGTAGAGTTTTAAATTACTTTGCTATTTAATTTTCTACAATTAATTACTGGTGTTTTGAGAAATAACTAGTTTATATGACTTATCTGAATCTTGAGCTAGGTACTGAGGAAAAATCAACAAAAAAACCCTACCCAGAGGGGAATCCACATCTCATCAGCAACAGTGTGAGATTTTACAGCCGTCTAGTACAGTGAGCTTTTTACTTGATCTTCTAATCAGCAGGCAAAACCTTCATGTGTTCATGTAACTGGATTATTTTAATGACTAATGCGTGGTAAAGAAATGCTCTTTGCAAAATATTAAGGAGAAAAACCTCCACATTTCTACCCAGAGCCCATATGAAAAATCACAGTGCTTCAATTTCCAGGGCCACCTCAGGAGGGGACCACGAGAGGGCACTGCTTTCCTTTTTACCGAAACGAAACACGGTGGACAAAATACTGGTGTGCGATGCTGATTTAGATGTGTTTTGAGCAGATTGCCCACAGTTCCTTTTATTCCTGCATTACTTACGTTGTATCTAAAAAGAAAGCAAGTGATGGCCAAGATGAATGCATTAACAAGCTAAAATAGGTGTGCGTCATTGCTAGTCTGTAACCCTAAAAATAAGACTACAATTTAAAATTAAATATAAAGCCCTATTTGTACTTTCTACCCACTAATTTGAGAAACAGTATTTAGTGATAATTATTTCAAACAAAATATACAGCTTCAGACTTGCCATACTTAAAAGTTACACATTTTCAATATATCAATGTTCAATAAATGGCAATAAGACTGCTAGGAATAGGATAACTATTAATAAAAATCTGGCTAGTTTTTCTCGATTTTTAATGTACTTTTGAACTTAATCTCTGATGAATTTCATTTAAAGAGGAAGTTCTGTCTTCTTAATCTATATACTCATGAACACTAGTGTGCTTTTGGATTACCTACAAATTATGCAAGCTACACCAGAGGTCTGACAGATAGCTGGGGATCTAATTTCCTCACATGTCTCAAGAATCACTGAACCTAAATCAACATTTTAACAACCATGAGTAATATATGAGTCTGAACAGAAACACATATAATTTGAGTTCCAAAAGAAATGGCAGCACTGGGGTTCCTAGAGAGGCAGCTCAGTAGGAGCCACGGGTTGCTGGGGCTGGTATGGATGGGAGTTATCTGCAGCCTCACTGGTGGCTGAGGGCAGGGGCCCAAATGTGATAAATGGAACATGGGTTTCTGAATGTGGCACACAGTCCTTTGTGCTGGAGGTGGGCGAGCTTCCCCTCTGGCCTCAAACTGAGGGCAGGAATTTAGGTGGTTCGGAACCCACTCAAAGGACCCGGCAAAACTGATGAAATGAAGAAGTCACTTAATCATTTCCAGTATCATACCAGAGTGAGATGTAACGGCCTGATTCAGTATCAGTGAAAAGCCTACAGCAAATTTCAGTAGGGTCAGTTTAGGGCCTACTCACTACCATTTGAAAAATAAATGTACGCTTAATAGATCCAAAAACATTCTTACTCATAAAATGTTGTCCATCCTGTTTCATCACTCTTCGTTGCTAAGAGACCACTGTTTCCGTTATATGTCATTAAGCCGAGCTCCAGGGTCTGTGTTGAGACCAGCTTGAGTCCACCATTAGTGCCAACAGCCAGCGTGACAATCTGATTATCCGGCATCAGCAAGTGGCGGGGCATCCCACTGGTGTCCCGACGGACCTTCAAGGAGTTGCCATTGTTGTCCATCACCTCCGTGACATCGTTATCGCTGCTATAGGTGAAATTGTACAAGTACTCCCCGGTAACGAGGCTGAGAGTGTACTGGTGAATCCCGTCAGCATTGAAGACATACAGCTCCTGTTCTCCTGGAGATGCAGCTTCATATTGGTTAAAAGAATTAAGAATGGGCCTGTTTTTACTGACAGCCCTAATGCGGATATTTCCAAGATCAGCTATGTAGATGGTACCATCTGGGGCCACAGCTAAGGAAGATGGTGAATTTAAGATGGCATCAGTGGCATACCCATCATCCCCAGCATAGCAATTACAGTTGACATCATTTTTGCAATCGCAGTCTGAAGCTGCCCCTGCAAGAAGGCATATTTCTCCATTGGTAGTTACCTGGCGGAGCCGATTAATTTTTTTTTCATCTGTCTCACTGATGTAAAGAATTCCTGTGTGTGAGATGGCAATGGCACTGGCTGATTCAAGTGCAGAATGAATAGCCAGTTTGCTAAGAGAGTAGTCTATACCAGGAACCTGGCAGTGCATGGGGCGTCCAGCAATAATGCTAACTTGATGATTTTCTGTGATCCGTAAAATAACATTGTTCTCTAGGACATAAAGGGAGTTGTCCATGGGATTGACAGCGAGATCAGTAGGCCACTCCAGCCGTACCTATGAGTTGCACAAATTATTACTGTAAAACGCGAAACTGAAAAGTACACTTCTAGTGTTCAAAATTCCACGTGTAATAACAGCAAATTAGTGAGGGGTTTATCAGCGTAAATCACAAAATCAAGTCATGAATGGCAACTAGTTCAAACAAAGATTTTGTTTTTCGGAAATATTAAAGCTACGTGCAGCGGTAACTTTGGCTAATTGTGTTTCTGTGCAAAGAATGAACGCTACATTGTGGAAGCTCTACAATAATTACAGAAAAACAGGCAATTAAGACAATAACTCCCATTATCTCAACCTTATTTCTCTATAGCTGCATAAATAACCTGTGTTACCCACAGTAAAAGGATGGTTCACTCATTTCAGTAATGAATCAAATATGCTATCACCTTGTTCTGCATAATGTACTTCTTAAGTGGCCAGGCAGTCATCCAAAATAGATGCCCATCTTTTCTAAGGCAGAAAAGAAAATAACTGCAGTAAGAGTCTACCTGGGTGACATCCATGCTGGAATCACAGCTGAGGGGTCGAACGGCAGTTAGGTCATTGGAGCCCAGCAGGGTTGATATGATTCCGTTCTGATCCACTTTTCTAATCATGGTGGCATCAACAAAATACATGAGGCCATACTTATCCACGGCGATTCCTGCAAAGACAAACCCCAGGCATCAGTGAAGCAGTGACACTCCTACCTTCAAGGCAGGCTTCATCTTCTTAACAAGTTTACAAGATGGTGACATTTGTTCACTTCCCCTGCTCCTTCCTCCCTTCCAATACAAGCAGAGGTCCTGGAACCATACACAGTATCTGTAGTTCTGCTGAGTAAATGACATCAGACAGGTTCATCCTTTGGGGCTTTGAAAAAAAGAAAACCACAGCAATACTCAAAATATGCCAAAGAGCCAGCAGAATGCTTATTCCTAAAGTCAAACTCTGTATATTACAGAACAAATAATTAAAAAAAAAAAAAAAATCCTAAACTTTAACCTCAGAATTTTGAGGTTTTGCTTTCTTCATCTGAAGGATCTAACAAGGATGAAGAATTTTTAGAAATCTCTTAAAATTGCTTGAAAAATTTTGAAAAATAACATTCTCTCAAGTTGTTTAATTCTTTGACCTGTTGCAGCAAAGAATATGGGAGGAACAACCTGGAGTTTTGAGATGAAGACACAGAGGTTTCCAGCCTAGAGAAAAAGGAAAGGCTCAATGCCTGTCACACTGGGAGTCCTTAGAGAGGAAAGGCACAGAATGAAAGGGTGGTCCGTTGGAGGAAACAGAAGGGTGTTGCTGCCTGTCATGAAGGAGGGCAGGCCTTTTCTCACTTGCCTCTCCTGCTTTGATTTGGTGCACAGCTTTGTCCGTTTCTTGGGCTGAAACTAAAGTATTAATCTAAAAATTTTGTCTTTAAATGGTTGCAGTGATCATCCTATTGGACAGTGAGAATAAAGCTTTATCTTCTTACTTTCTGCATAGATGCTTAACTTAAAACATGCAAGCAGCTCTGTTCTGTTAATATACTCTGCATTAACTGAAATTATTACCTATACAAAGAAACAGGACCTTTCATTTTTATTCGGTTTTTCGATCATTGAGTTACTTTCAACCCCTGAAATAAAACTCAAAGATGTTTGAAACGCATGGCTATACACTTGATTAATTCATCCTTACAATTAAAATGAAACAATGGAAAAAATTATCTTCAGAGGAGACACATCTCCAACTCCACATCATCTTGAAAACATTTTGTTAAAAATGAGAAACTGGAAAAGGCAGAAATCCTTTTATTTTTCCTCTGCATCTAAAGAAAAAGGGGATACACAGAATATAAACTCAGCAAAAAGCCACAGCAGGCAGTTTTTCTCCCCAAAGACAGTATCTCAAACAGTAATTTGTTGCCCAGTTTCCACACTTGCTTCTTGGAGTGAGTGGTACCCTGCTAATTTGTGTTCTGTTCTCCTTTTGCAGCATTCAGTGTTGGGGTAATAAAGTTTGCTTTAACTAAACAAAGCACGAACACTTGCCAATCCACTGTAATTAAAGCCCAGAATAAAAATTACTGAGCAAGGAGTGATTTAATTGCCAGATAATTATTTCCACATCTAGCCTAGCCTCACGGAGTCATTTTCTCCAGCTTCTTCTTCTACTTTACCTCGAGGGCTCATGAGGGTTGCGTCCACTGCCTTCCCTCCGTCCCCACATCTGGCTTCGTCAAAGGGCAGGCATTGCTCCCCAGTCCCTGCCACCACTTCAGAGTTACCAGCTAGGTCTTTCGTGCCAGTGAGGGACTTGACTTTGTATATCCGTCGGCTATTGGTGTCCGACACGTACAGCGAGCCTGAAACAGGGTCCACGGCCAGATAGTATTTATGAGCGGGATTGTTGCTTTAGAGAAAAAGAAAGCATAAAACAGAAACAGCTGAGCAGTCTAGAAGCTTCACAGGCTTTCAGAGCTTGGATACTCATTGGGCACAGAGATCTGGCAAGAAAGTCTGACACCTTAGTACAGAGGTGGCGTCTGAAGGACTACCATCTGAGGACCTAATGTCCTTAGGGCCTGGTCAGTGTTACAGGAGGACTGTGATTTTTAGATGTCATTCATCCTGCTACACCAAACCTTGCACAGCAGAGCCCAATAAGCCACAGCTGCACAGCAGACGTTCCTCTTGATCTCTTTAGCCTTTTAGATCTTCTTCAGGTCAACTTGCTTTAGCTTCTCTCTACCTGTTGCCTCCTCTCCCCATCACTTTGTTTAACTTCCCATGAAAGCACAAGTCATAGGAGTAAATTCCAAGAATCAGCTTCTGAATTATATTATACCACAAGTTTTGTGAGGTCTTGTATAAATAGGAGGCAGAGGCATAACAAATTTATTCCTAATGCAAATTTGTTCTCATTCATTCTTATCAAGAATCTCACTTACAGGAAATGAAGTTGCTTATATAACTAAAACCAGAGACCCCAAGTGTCTGACTTTCACTCCAAACCTTCTGTTATTGAAAAACTGGTCCTCAGTTTGTGATCAGAATGGGTGCTCATATGGAAAGCTACTTCTCTTCTGAAATATATGTTTTTTGACAGCTTATCACATTTTGGAACTACTTTATCAAATCATCTGAAAATTGAGAAATGTCAATCTTTGCAATATATGTACATTCACACACAGAGAACTGCAGTGCAGAAATATTTTCAAAATCTTGCTTGGCTAGTTTAACTCAATTTAGTTGGATTTTAAGCATGATGTGAATTTTCCAGCCTTTGGAGCCTATGGGTGAACGTAAATCAGGTCAATGGTGGTTTCAAAGCATAGAAGACAAATGAAGACAGGAAGAAAAAAAATGAAGGTTACTTACCAGTAACCAGAGATATTAGCCTCCAAATATCCACACTCCTAGTTTCGTGTGGCAAATGTGCCCATCTCCAAGAGTGAGGATACGCAGAGGTAAGTTATGATGGACAAGCCATTTCTTGATCAGACTTGCTGAAACATAACAAGGCCGCTTTCGGCAGCTGGATTATCAGCAGCGCAAAGACAACTGCGTTCATGTGGTCATGACCAGATTTGGAGGAATGAGGAGACCCAAAAATACCACTTTCTACAGTTATCTTCCTCTATGCCAGTCTTTGACATGCCATGATTTTAGGTCAGTAACTGTTTTTTCTAATACTGTAGAAAATAGGAGGGAGATTGGTTTGATCAAAATTCAGCAGGCAGAGGTAATACCACCCGCTGAAGTCTAGGAGTGTAGAAATTAGAGATGAAAGAATACAATAAACAAAAAATATTTGGCAGGTTTATTTCATGCATGGATCTCAAAGTACTTTAAAAAGATGGGTATTGCACCCATTTTACAGAGGAGGAAATTGAGGCACAGAGAGGTTAAGTGGTGTACACAAAGCTATGCAGGGAGACTAGTGACATGCTTGAGATTAGAGCACAATCTCTTTATTCCCCAAGTTCCTCTCCTCATCTTCAGCAGCAGGCTGCACCTCTTCACTAGACCCTTACCACATTGCTTTTCATCCCTCCAAAACAAACCTCCATCCTGTTTGCCGCATGGAAAAATATTTCTTTCCACTTACAGGATTTCTACACTTTCTCGAGTAGCTGAACCATACAAACATCTGCACATTTGTCATTGTTTTGAAATCCTGCTCTCTTCTCCCACCATGCTTTCCCCCTACACTGATGAACACACTTTGCTGTGACACTGGAGTTGTGCCATACTTCACAAATGCACCCAAACTTAGCTCAGGGCTTTGCAACAGCAGCAGACGAGCCAGGAAGCGAGTGCTGCAGCTGCAGACTCGCTGTTGCTGCCTCTCTGCTGGCCCAGGGTGCCTTTTTAAGGCCTGGACCTTCTCAAACCCACAGCACTCCCACCCTGGCCGAACAGGAGACCCGAGGGGGCAGGTACAAACCGGAGCTGGGCACAGGCACAGCTGCCTGCTGTCAGAGGCAGGCACCTTGCTTGGACTCTGCTCATGGCAGTGCCGGAGGAGCTGCTCTGCTGCCTGACATGGAGCAGCAGCCACTCCATGACACAGGAAGGGTTTCCATTCTGTGCAGACACGGTTTTGCCAGCCCATGCCTGCCTTCCTGAGCGAGCACACCCCTGCTTCCCTTCTGCCCACAGCCAGCCTCAAGGATGTCCTCCTGTTACCAGCATGGGATAAGGTATGGGTCAGGGTAAAGAGCAAGGATAGACCATGGGCTTATTCCCCTCTCCTCTCCTGCAGTCACTGGTGTGGCCATGTTGCTCACCCTGCCTTTCTCCTCTGGAATCTCCCTCAGGGGAGATTTGCCAGGGCAGTTTTGCCGGGGAGTCAGTCATGAGCTTTTGTTCCAGATCAAGGAGTGAAGCACTGGAGCTGCATACCCGCTGCATACCCTTTGCTCTTTCCTGAACTCAGTAAGGTAACAGATAGCGGAAGACTTTCCATGTAAAATATTTGAGGGACTTTGGCAGAAAACAACTGGTGGAAGGTTACATGCACTTGCTGTCTCCCCAAAGAAACTATGAGATTATTACCTGAAAGAGGGATGTACTCTATAAACAAGTAGCAAGTATTACTCAAACTGGCATCTGACGAATTAAAGATTGCTGCCTCTCTCTTCTCCGTGCCATTGAGATCTTTTCACTCTAATCAGAGGAAGCCAAGGAATGTACCTTGTTTTTAAAGACTTTCTGTAGCATTCTGTTTCTGCCTCTAGCTTTCCCTGGAGAATGCAGCAGTTCCCACCAAGCACAGTCTTACTCTGGTCTGTGAGGGAGCCTGGTGCCTGACAGCAAGTGTAGGCCCAACCAGCTCGTCCTTCCTATTCTTCTCATATATGTATCACATCTGCAACAGTGCAACAATAGTTTTTCTCTGTGTTTAATGAAAAAGAGAAATCTCTAAGCACCTGAAAAATTAGCTACGCTTAGTTATTGCAAATGAGGAGCCTCCAGCATCACCAATAATCATTAGCATATTGTGAAAGAATGCATCCAGATAGGAAAATTTAATGGCATTACACTACTTATCTCCAAAAATATTGTAAAGGGGAAATAGCACTGTTTAGTCCAGACCAACTTTGGCATCTAATTTGTATTACAGAAATGGAACGTATGGTTCTAAAAGGGTGATGCACAGGACACCATGGAATAGTTTACAACAACTCTTCTTGCTCTTGCCCTTGGTACTCTCCAGGGTAAAGATCCTCCCTGTCCCAGGTGTGGCACTGAGGAAGGTACAAGCGTTTCCTGTGCTGCTGCCATCCAAAGGCCTAGTGCTCAGGTGGGATGATGAAAAAATCTTTTCTCCTAATGTCCAGAAAGGTTATGCCTCCCTCATGAATCTTATGGTGACTACATGTAGTGGTTGCAATGAACCAGCCCCACAGGCTGATGGACTGTTAAATGTATTTGATGAAAGAAAATAGAAACTAAATTATGAAAAAGGACAGAGGGTTCAGAAAATCATTAATGACCAGAAAATGAGTTTTTGACCTATTTGCAGTCATTAGTGCTTTTATGAACCTTTCTGGCATTTATAAAACTGTTGCTGTAGTTTACCTCAACCATTTAGACCAATTATAGACAGCAAGGAGAAGCATTTATAAAGAAGTTAGTTTGGGGTTCATTATACTTGCATTCTACTAGAAAGTTCTAATTACTGTCAGAACTTATTTGGTTGCTTTTTGACTGCATTTCATAATTGCTAACGCTTATCATATTCATAACACACAATTAGCACATAAAAATGTCTCTATATATGGTACATGAAGAACAAAACATTACACAAGAAGCACAACACAAAAAGCAAACACAATGAAGCAAACAAACCATATAAAATTATATGGGAAAGAGCTCGTGTCTTACCTATGTTTAAACTCTTTATTTCTTTATAGAAAGGGAACAGAAGAAAAAAGAACAAACAGTTAGCTGAAGAATAGATGGTAAAGCAAACATAGTATTTGTTTTATTTTACAAAAGGACACAGGAGAAGATATCTGTTTTTCAGCACTAGCCTTAGCTTGCTTTGCGGATGAAGAGCAACTGGCAGTGACAGTTGCAAGCTAGTTCTCTAGGAGGGTACCCCTGCCCCCAACCCCCACCCTCCATATATTTTACAGGAAACTTTCTGCACCATTTTCACATAGAAATAAGTGTAGCTTGTGGGTCAGGAGCGAGAGAAACCGGCAGCTTTCTGAATACAGAACTGGAAGGGGGAAGGACTGGGCTTTGGGTGTCGTTCACCAGTCAGAGGCAACCTCTTTAATCAAAACAGCTTTCCAACAGGCTATTTCTAAACACATTTCTACTACACAGTTTATTTTCTTCTCCTTCCAGTCTCTAAAATAATTGCTTAAAGCAAGCTTTGATGCTACTTGATATATATTTAAGCCTATCAATGCAAATCTCAGGGTAAAAAAAAAACCCTTCTAAGTGAGCAGTAAGCTACTGTACAATGGGAGATACACAGCATTAATTGATCCCTCTTTTACTGTCTAGACACAAAGTCAGATTGTCCTCTAGTTTCCAGAAGTAACTTAATACAGTCTGCACACCACAGTGGTTGGCTGTGTTTATGTCATCTCCATTTAGGAACATCCACTGACTGAAACAAAGAGGTGCATGTCTCCTGAGCTCCAGCACAATGCACAGCCCCAAACTGGCAATACCAGTGTTCAGCGTGACACACAACACTCTGGAGTCAAAAGTCCTATTAGCCACTCACATCAGGCACCTTCCTAAAGCACAGTGCAAAGGAAAGATGAACACTGGGATATTCTGACTTGTAAAGTTACTCAAGATTTATGCTGGCTTATGTAAAACCAAAATTACATCTGTTGTGAAATCTAAATAAAGTGATGTATTTGGTTTATAATATTTATGGACATACTATTTGCAATGTTATTCAAGCTACTTGATACTAGCTGAAGATTCTGCTCTTGTTCATACTTAAATGGCTCAAATCTTTAAACTCTTACCCATGTAACCCATACAGATCTTAAGACTACTACTGAATCACGATTATTGCTATAGGTGACACTTGCTGGAATGAACCTTAATTCCCCTTAGAGGAACAGGGGGCAAAAGACATCACTGCAAATCCTAAAAACCTGTGTCTCAAATCATTTGCAGCTGTCCAACAGCACCCAGAATACAATAGCTTTATTGTTCATTGTTCATATCAGCAAATAGTTCATTGTTGACAGTTATAACAGAAGCTAAAGAAACTACACCATAAAAGAGAAGATGGACAAAAGCAAGTTAAGGAGTCCATCTGTTTCTTTACTGAAGTCCTTTCCCGTTTTCTGTCACACTTGCTGAAAAGCCCAAGTTCTCTCTTGCATTGAGAGAAAGCAAAGTACTCAGACTAATACTGCTGTAAACTTTGAGACAACTTTTTCAAATATCAGGTGCCCTAGGAAGCTTTGCCCCTGGCTGATATTAGCAAGTGAGGTGCATATAAATGCGTCACATTAAGTATCCTAATCTGAAAATGCTTCTCTTTACCTATAAAGCTGTAGTCCTATTTACTAGAAAGCTAAGCAGAACTGAAAAAAAAAAAAAAAAAAAAAATCAGCTTACTCTATATAATGAAGTGTTAGAGAGTATATTGATATAAATATTTATAGCAGGTCACATCCGTACCAGCTACCTTCTGTGGTTCATACTGAGCTGCCAGCAGAAAGCACTGGATTATCTAGGACTTTTTCTTTTAAAATACAATGAGGCAGCCTGATGGTGTATGAAGTAGGTGTCAGAGTGATTTCAGAGTAGAATTGGCCCAAATTAGATCCCGTTTCTCTTATATAAAATCAAAATTCACAATAGTGACATCAACAGAATGATATGAATGGAAGAGAGGTGTAAAGTAGTGCTAGGCCTCCTATTCTCTAACAGTCCAATCATTTTGCATTTTTTCCCACTATTTAAAAACTAAAGCACAGTGGAAGCAAAGGAGTTGGTTATTGGCCATATAATTAAGAAAAGCCTAATGACCTAAATTCACTATTTCCACTTCAGCTCTACCCAATTCACAAGAGCCTGAGTGGGCTGCAGAAGTATCAGAAGACAACCAATGCAAGCCATTTTTCCTCATTTTTCTGCAAGTATTCAACAATACTGTAACTCTCAGGTCCAGTTACATGAGTTATGGTGTGAAGCAATAGCTCTTGCCTCCCCTAGAAGAATGAAAAAAGAAGATGGAACAGAAAAGGGTGAAGTGGTACACTCTACACTCGCACCTTCCCTATTAAGTGACCAAATTGTAAATGTGGGGGCAGGATGGAGAAACAGAGATACAACCTTAAAGAGAGTTCTGACGATGCAAAGTGACTCTGTATGTCAATCTTAACTGCACTTAACCTACAGAAATAGACTTAGGAGCATGGGAAAGAGGTGGGAAAGTGGCTCTCAAAACCATTGACAGGAAAACCTTCCTTCTAACCTCCTAAGACTGTTATACCTTTGCTTATCACCGTGGCTCAATACCTAAGGGCAGTCAATTCTGCAGTTTTCCAACAAAACTAAATGACGTATAATACTGAGGGGAGATTGTATCAAATGATCAACAACAAGATAGAAGAAGATGCTTTGTACTTATTGTACAGGTTGGTTTGTACTCTTCAGTCCTCCTCTGTAGTCATTGCTCTGATAAGCTACAGACTTTGAACTATGCATTTCTGTGCCCCATTTCTCCACTGGAATTCAAATAGGTTGAAAGTGACAATGTTTCACAAAATTATAAAAAGTAATGGTAAAGGCTGATTTGAGCACAGGCTACAGAAATGAAGTGCTAAGATTAACACCTTACCTCAGCTCAAGTATACTACTGACATTCCTGGATGGGAAGATACGCCGAATATAGTTAAAATCTCCAACAAAGAGACTTCCATCAATACCCACTGCCAGCGCTACAGGTGCCAAAAGCTTATTTCCTTCTGCCAGACCATTGCAGCTAGGACAGGATATGCTTCTTCGGCGCCCATTCCCCATAATGCTGGTTATCACAGCTGGCTGCTGAGTTAGGAACTGATTCTCTCCGTTGCCTTTGTGCAATATACCTAATAGCAAAGAGGAGAAGAAGTGCAATGAATGACTGTAATAATCAGAGGACTTCAGTGGTAGTTCTCTTTTCAACAGCTGCTGTTAAGGACTGTACAGAGAAATTACTCCAGAGTGAATGAGCTTTACAGTAGTAAAAGTAAAGGTGTAATGAAGATTCTCTGTTAAAACACACACACAATCACAGAGCCAAACCTAAAGCCAGAGCCCTTTGGTATTGATTGTGAGAGAAAACAGTCCTATACAATTCTCTGGTCTAGCATAATGGTTTAGATTGTCTTAGGAACTGGGAAGTAAGAAGGCACAGTGGAGAAGATGTTTTCCTTATTTGTGTGCGTGGATCCTCTCACTCATTTCCTATGCTACATTTCACTAGGAATTTTTTGCCAATCTGACTGTTCTCTTTCCATCTCTCAGCATTTTACACTTTTTTCATGGAAAATGAAAAACAAGAAATAGAGGTGCTAGAGAAAACAATAGCACAGAAAATAAAAAGACAGGAGAAAGATGAAATTCCTGGAAAGGCTGCTAAGGATCAGTGATAAAAGGCAAGAGGGAAGCGAGAGGCAAGGAACTTTATTAGGCTTCGAGAAATGCCTTAATGATAGTATTCCTTTTCAAAATATACGTTCAAAGAGCAGACCCCTGCTCCAAGAAAGGAGTAGATTCTATGACAGCATCATCAATGACTAGGAATCTGGGCAGCAATTCTCAGCCTCATGTTCTTTTGGAAATGCAGTTGTATGATCCTAATGCACCAGGCTTCCTCCTGGTGACAACAGTGACTATCACGCAGTTTCCAAATGGCTATCTCAACAGTGCTGGATCACCTGCATGGCACTGTAAGTCTGTTCAAATAGCCTGATCTTGCCTACTCTGAACACTACATTTAGATTTCTTGAGCAACAATATACTTTGCAATCTGTTAATGCAGGGATTGGTGGAAGGATGTAGAAAATGCTGTACAGGGATCAAATGAAATATATGCTAAGCATTCAGCTCTCTAAGAGTCTCTGGTAGAATATGAAGACCAGGAACATTCAACTTAGTATATGCAAACACAAAGAGAAGTGAGGAAAAAGTGAACAGGTGACAAAAGAGAGAGAACTGAGATTCAGGATCTTATCACAGACTCATGCTCCTTTCAAGCCCCATCTTGGATTAGAGGGGAAAAAGGTGAAACAAAAGTAATCAGGAACATGTGTGTTAATACGAGAAAAAAAAAAAAGTAAGGAAGACAGAAAGACATTACAGGTCAATAAATGAACAATCGAATAAACGTTTGAACTTTAATAAAAACCATGCTGAGCAAAACAGTAAAATAATTGTTGAAATTCAAGAAAACTTTTCTGACAACTGCAATGTCCCATACCTTACTGTGCTAAAGATGAAACAAAAAGAGTGTAGAAATGGTATTTTTAAAGTGTAAATATAATGTAAGTAGTGTTCACAGACAGAAGTCCACATAGCACAGAAAACACATGGAATTATCTAACTCACCACTCTTGACATTAAGTACATGATGTTTATCCAAAGACCATCCTCCTAAGTTGGAAGGATCCAGTTCAAATCCTTGCAGCAGTGCTGTCCTCTTCTCCCATAAAATGAGACTGGGACAAGTCTCATATTCAAAACCCACAGAAACTGAAATGAAACAAAAGCAAATCTAATATACTTGCTAAAAAACCACTGAATTAAATGTCCAGAGCACATTCAAATCATTCAGCATCCCAGATCCCCAGCCCCCTCAAGAAGATGGAGTGATTATATTCCTCTCTTTTATTCTACAATATTAAATTCAGATCTTTGGCTAAACACAAATTTGAAACTTCACATGTACTCTGCAGGGATCTGATCACTTTGCTTTGAATAGCAGGCATTGGGAAGTGACTGGATTGGTGGGAGTGAGAAATACAATTTTGAAAATGTAATAAAATTATTCTAGCAGATAACAGGACAAGATCAAACTCTTAATTTGCCAGATGTTTGCAGCATTTATTTAGTTTGTTCATTTTACATACCATATATCAAGGAGCAGTGAAAACTTTGTGCTTTCAAGCACACATGCACTGTAAGCATTACTCAGGAAAGCAATATCCTATGCAATAATGTAAGAAAGAAAAGCTATAACAAATATTTTAGAAAATATAGGGAAAAAAAATTAGAAGTTAATTTTTCTTTCCACATTGGCACAGCTCTGATGTCCACTTTTAGCACTGTTATATTACAATTATTCTGATAATCAAATGAAAACTTAAGAATATTATGATGATAGTTCTTTTTCCCACCCACTATAACCAAGCAAACTAAAAATAGCTATAGAACTAAAAGACTGAACTATGTTAGAAAAACACCATTTTCATGTCAAACTTATTATATTGCAAGAGGCTATGCATGAAATAATGCCATGCATGAAAATCCAAATGCACTGAAGAATGCCAGCCAGTCCAGCATGAGGTTAATTTGTTAACTGGAAATAAAAACAGTGATGGACTGGGTTTCACCTAAGTTTCTGTAGCCAGTTACTCCCATTGTCTGGTCTAAACTTTCTAAATCAGCCACTGATGAGGAAACACAGACACGCTGATGGAATTTAGACCCTCTGAATGTGATCTTTCATGTGTAAAAGAAACATAATACAAAGATAAATTGTGTCAGGAAGATAAGAACTGTTTAGTCTATATTTGCTTCTCTGTGAGACATCTTTGCAGTTTTCTTAGTCAGAATTACAGGTGTTATTTGGAAAGTTTTGGATCTTGTATATGCTGACTTACCTACAGCATCTGACAGTCCATAAACCTTCTGACCATATGCATCTGTTTTGTCCCAGATAAATGTATATGCCAAATTGGGAGATGCCTGAAATGATTTTTGAAACAAATGCCCTTCTACTGCTACCATCAAATGAACTTTGATTAGATTGAGTGGCACAAGTGACTGAGTCATGGTGATCTTAAGTAAGGATTTGTATCCAGCAGTACGGGAACTCAAGTAGTTGAGCTTTATACTAGAGCCAGGGATCTCAATTTCTTCATGAAGAACCTGAGGAGTAAAAAGTTCAAACATTTTACATTAGTGCTTTGCCGTTTTTTAATAATAATACTACTGCCTTCCATATCCTTATGAACTTATGACTTTCTACTACTGGGAACAGTTATCTTCAAATCAGTGCAATGGTGCAGTTCAGCCGACATTTCTGGACAAATAATTATTTCATATCTGTGTACACTTCTTTCTGAGAGCCCAAGCTGGCTGAAGTGCAAGTACAAGTAGTTGTACTGCAAGTTATATGCAAGGGGAACATAAGCAATGTAGTCATAGGAACCCACAACTTCCACTAACAGTATCAAACAGAGACTAACTGAATAAAGTAGTGAAACCTGTGGAGTTTTCCTTTATCCTAAAAACATACAAGAAAACAGCCTGTGGCTAGCATTGCACACCAAGCCTTTGCAAAATTCTCTTGAAACATCTAAGCTGTCAACTGAAATACAGAGATGTACTTGATATACTGTATGAGAATGATAAGGTGCAAGGTAGTCAAAGATAAATGTGTCTGGGTGACATAAACCTCGGGTATCTTCTGCAGACCTCATTAGAAAGCCTGGTATCTGTCAGAATGAATGCAACTCTACAGAGGCATTTGCTACAGTAATTCCAGGGGACAAGTGATGACTCTGTGTTAAGTGCTTAGCCAGCACTGCCATCTGACCACTGATTTCTACAGACGTTTCTCTCACACTGTTCTTACCTGGGTTTCTGGTACAATGGGATTCCGGCCAGGAGCGTCGCTGAAGAAAGTTGAAAGTGGTGATGAAATGATGACTGGGTCAGGTCGGACAAAACCACTTAGATCACAGCTGGGAATGGAGTTCTCCTCTGTCTTCATCACAAGCGTGTCCATAGCATAGAAGCTATTCCACGGTAACCATACTGTCCTCTCCTGACTCATAAATGGGGCCCGTTCAAAGTGCAAGGTTAGGGATGCTCCACCATTTGCAACCAAGTCAAACCTACAAAAAAGTGGGCTTTAGAAGTGACAAGACTGAATAATTCCAGTAATAGCACTCCTGGCTAATGAAATAGGTACACAGGTATACCTACAGCAGGCAGTGTCATGCTTCAAGTGATCACTAATGGGACGTGAACCTCTGGCAACTCAATAACTGAAATCCAGCCAAGAGAAGCAATGATTTGAAGTCACTCGGACAATCTTCTTTCCTATGTATTCTACAATGTGCACTAAATAACTTAAAGATAACCAGCAAACAAATCACTATATTTATTACTACGAATCACCTTTATATATAGAATCAGCAGAGACGTCAAGCTCATAGTGAGCTGGACACTGAACTAGCCCTTTCCTACAAGATGCTGTCTGTCAAGCACAGAATGGGACACATGGTGGCAGGAGAACAGCAATGAAAACTTTGGCTGTTTGTGTTCTACAAATAAGGTAAAAATTTCTGTCCCTAGGACAACTTATCTACCATTTTTCAGAGACATTTGGTATTTACTCCCAACCATCTACAAAATCATAGCAGTAATGTGGAGCTGTGCAAGCATTTTGAAATCTGACCTAAATGAGCAAAATACTTCCAGGTTGTTCTGACAACAGAAGTGACTATCAGTAGTTGCATGTAAATGCTGGCAACATAACAAACCACTCCACGATTGTCGTAATCTAGTCAGATATAAATATAGTTCAGCTCACTACCTACCATTGTATTAAACCACTGAAAGCAACAATTTTTGTTATAACAGAATAATATTCTGGTAAACGTGGAAATTAAATACTCTCTTATAGTTCAGTTGACTCATATTAATTATTTCAATTCAATTGTTTGCATGCAAGATCAAGATAAAATGGCAAATGTTTATGATGCATGTGTCAAAGATAAACCATTTTAGTTACCACAGCCAGTAAACTAGATGAACAAAAATCAATGTGTCAAGGTTTATCTGAATTTGTGTGCATTCCCAAACAGCTGATAGAAGGGAGAAAAAGCACTTTTTTTGCACAGCAGGAAATTGTCTAAGTATATTCAATTAGAATCTTTTGATTACATTCTACCCTGAAGAAACTGAAAAGATAGTGGATCTTCAAAAGGCAAGAGCAGCAGAAGGGAACTTGTAACAAAAGATACTATTCTATAATGATATTACTTTTTTTTTTTTTTTTTTTTTTTTTTTTGTGTGTGTGTGTTTTCTAGCAATGTAAGCCTGCCCTGCATTTTAAAGTAAAATATTTCTGGTCTCAGCTGGATACTACTGTAATGTACAAATCTAGATATAGCGCAATTTTTTTTGAATGGAGTATGCCTGCTAACACATTATTATCAGAAATCAGCCTTTTCATATTTACTTGCAGTTAGTATTCCAAATGCCATGCAAAAAATTACTTTTGTGTTTACTTAATAGCTCTCTGCCCTGAGAGGAAAGCAATGCATGATACCACATGGTTCCATTAGATCACACCATCTGTTAATCAGCAAAGATACTGGATGTGAAGCGGGGACTCAATGAAGCAAGCAAACTCACGTGCCATCCTGACGAGTGATGGTGTAGCCGTACTTTGGATACTTGACAAATGACACATTGACCCCAACAAGAGGAGTTCCATCTGTAGTCACCACTTGGCCTCTTATGAGAGACACAAGACTAAAAAAGAAAAATAATTAAAGGTATTAAAGTTAGTTACAAAGGCAAAGTTGCATTGTTTATGAACTGAGTAGTGGAACACTTATGCCTCATTTACTCTAAATACAATTTACTCCAAAGACTTTCAGAAACCTGAAGATACCACAATATTGCCCTGCTCCCTGTATATACTTAAATCAAGAGACTGCTGAGCTATGCAAGGCCTGTGCACACAGAATGGGTGTTGGTGCTTTCCTTGTCTAATGAGGCTTTGTCTCATTGTCTAATGAGGCTTTGCAGAGCAGAAAGCTATCTCACATTCAGTCAAGCCAGAACTATGACCCTGAAGTCCCACTGAAATGACAATGGGGCACTTCTCAAAAACCTCCCTGGGTACAACAGCATGGCTGCAGATGCCTAATACACTTGAAAAAGATGGTGTAAGGCCATATCTCTTATACAAGCCATTTTCCAAACTAAAGTTCATGTTCCTTCATCTTAGGAAGCGACTGATGTTTTCACAACGCATTTGGTCCCAGATTTGTAACCCTTGCCTTTCACTTTGCCAAAAGTAGAAAGAATAAAGTTTTCTTAGCCAACAGGTTAAGCAACTTTGCTTAGCCTAAACGAGATGAAGACAGAATTGCAGAATAGTGGGGGTTGGAAGGGACCTCTGGGGATCATCTCATCCAAGCCACCGGCTCCAGCAGGTCACCCACAGCAGGGTGCTCAGGATGGCAACCAGGCGGGTTTGGACCCTCTCCAGAGAAACAGATTCCATAACCTCTCAGGGCAACCTGATCCAGGCTCTGCCACCCCCACAGCAAAGAATTTTTTTCTTCACGTTCAGATGAAACTTTCCATGTTCCAGTGTGTGCCCATTGCCCCTTGACATTTGCTGAGCACCACTGAAAAACGTCTGGCCCCATCCTCTTGACACCAGCCCTTCAGATATTGATAGGCATTGATGGACTACTCCTGTAGAAGGCACAGTCAGTCTTTTTTTTCCTCAATAGTACTTTGCTGCTGGTAAGCACCCAGCGGGCAGAAACTGCTCCTGCCTACCTGCCTGCATTCCCAGCCTCCCAAGCACTGGAAGTAGCAAGCCCCACTTCTCCCTGCTCTTCTGCTCTCTGGCATGGCCAGGATGTTCTCCCGTTCCTCTCCTCTCCCAGCTGGAGAGGAGTCTCCATCCCTTGGCTCCCTACCACCTTCCCTCTACCATGAAAGAAGCAGATTGGTGAATTTAGGAAGCTGCAAAATAATGAAGAGACAGAAAAGGAGAAGCTCCTTGTGGATGGCTTCCAATGCTACACTAGGAATGCAAAAACAGGACAAGATGGCCCTGCGAAATGGAGAGAGTTAAATCCTGCTGCAACCCAGAATCTCAGTGATCACAAAATTCCTTCTTTCTGTAGCCCTAGATGAAAAGATCTGTATTCCAGCACGAGCCACCAACTCTCATCTGTAGCCACAGAGTGAGCCAGCAGATGAGAAGCTCTGCTTCCGAACTGACTGTGTGCCAGCAGAACTGGAGCTGCTCCTGAACCTCAGCAACCTTCAGGCACACCAACAGGCACGGCATCCTGACACCACAGAGTTCTGAAGCCAGCCCCAGCTATAGGACAAGGGGATCAAACAGAGCTGTGTTTTGCTCAGAACTGAATTCTGGGATGGCTATAATGCTTGCATCATCCCCACAGCAGAGAACATCTACTTTCACTAGTAATGTCAGGGATTGTGTTGAGAACTTTTCCAGTAACTCTGAAGTGTTCGAGGTGCTATGATGGAGATTGCTAACTGTATTTTACTGCCAATTTAACAACTACTACCTCTTATCTTTATTCCAAACAAGGTGCATTATTTTCTTCAATATTACATAAAAGAAACTAATTAATGAAACCAAGCCGTTTCTGTTACACTGCTTTTAGAACTTTCAACTATTTCTTGTCCCTCCAGGTCAAATGTTAATTTGCAAAATCAACGTTTCGTGACAGAATATGGAATTTAATAGAAATTGATGCCTGTAGAGAAAAATCTACTCAGGGATACAACGGACCAAGATAACTGTCTTGGCATTATTCATTTTGCTTCAATGGTTTTATGTTACACAGAAATAGTTGTAGGAAGATAGTCACTCAAGCTTTTATAGAGGAACAGTGCAGAAAACAGGTTTAGAAACAAATCATCGTAAGGCAGAAGAGAGCCATTAATGTTCATGATTCAATTTTTTCCACCTTCAGTTTCAATATTTCAGGCAACAATTTGAAAAAGAACATTTTGACCAATAACCTCCCTTTTTATTTCTAAAATGTCAAAATATGGAAGACAATGGGTATTAAAATCTATAAATAAAATCTTTATTTATAAGAAGTAATATGTTGACTAATAGTCACACACAGAAGCTATTTTTTGTAATCTTTTAAAAATGTAACCGATCAATCAAGATTATACATTAAGTAATTTTTATTTTTTTTTTAAGATAGAAGTTAAATGTGTAGAAACACAGTGGTTTTTATTTCCTGAAAACTTCATCTTGCTTCTGCACAGAAATGTTCAGCAAGATCTAAATAATATTGCAACCTATACATTTTGTTATTTATTACTTATTTTCTTATACCATTAATGGAAAAAAATCATAACTACTATTTTGCCCCACTTTGTCACTTGCAATGGAATGAGAGATTAAGCTCTCATTAAGAAGTTATCATTTATGGTAGTTACTTCTTGAGACTATGGCAGCTTCAGTATATGTGAAACTTGGAGTCTAACCTTGTGGCACTTCCAGAAAGTCTAAACCACTAGTTTTAAACTTTCATTTTGACAGTATATGTTAAATTTGCCTAAAATTGATACTAAAAATAACAGCTGAGCTGTAGAGTTCTCAAAAGCACCTTCACAGCTTAAAGGCTAAGGCAAATTTTAAAAAGTCATTAATATGCCATTTACAAAGTTATGTTAAAATACATGATGATATACTTCAAATGAATAAAACAGAACTAAGACTCCTTTCACCAGGAAACCTAGAAAACATACTTAAAAGAAAAAATGTAAAATTTCAAATGAAATCTTTTTTGAAGGAGCTGCAGGATCGAAGTGCTCCGCTCCCACTTAGTCTAGAGCTCTAATTCTTAGACTATTTTGAAGACTCCATCCCATACCTACACATAAGCAACTTCATTATTTTTAATATAATTTCTAATATTTCTGGATGGAGCAAGAATGTCTGCATATTGCTACACTCATCTAGAAATTCAGTATGATAATCACCTGCTTTTGTAAAGCATGTCAGGATCTAGGAACAAACTGTTGGATCATGTTAGCAGCACAATTAAACACTGTCAGATGCTAGTGGCATACAGATATAGGGAATATGTTCATTTTCATTCTGGGTGTCCTAAGGAGGCAAAGGGTCAAGCACCAGTGAGCATACAATATGTAACAGGAAACTCCCTGCTCCTCTTCATACATGGAAATTTTGCTGACCCTAACATATATAAAGCAGCATGAACCAACCAGCCTGTGGACTATATGATTTTTATGCTGCAGCCTGTATTGCTTTTTGGACAAATTATTCAGCCTCATGAATTAGTAAGCACCTCTCATCCTTTTTTATGCAACATTTTTTATGCAACATTTCATGTTTTTAAGCAACATTGCAGAAAATTGCAAGAACTCCCTTGTTTTATTTTTACAGTGCTGATGAGAAAAAAAAAAAAACAAACCCCACAAAAAACTTAGTTGAAAATAGAACAATTTTCATCCATTTTCCCAAACCGCTCCATGTGTATACGCATAGGTCCTTTTATAGACTAGAATAAAGTCTCTACTATACAGAGCAGGATCCAACAGGGCTTTTCTGATGGAATATAGAAATCACTGTGCTACCTGAGCATCACAGGGATGAATAAAGTGGGGACCCACCTGGTGTATCCAGAAACATTATGATCCTCATTTAAAAATATTTAGCGACCTGGTCTACATCACCCATCAAGCCTACAATGAAATCCTGACTGGAAAAAGGTTTCCTGTAACACAGTCCAATCTTTTGGACATTATCTCAAATTCAGTTCTTCCATAAGATTTAACTTGGGCAATAAGAACATAATTAACATATTTAGCAATTTTGTTGCATCTTTCCAGGGAGACATACCGAACCAATATTGATAAATAGGACCACTCTTCTTGTAAGAATACAATGGCATCAAATATCAATTAATGATGTGCTGACATTTAGATTAATTATAAATATATATTTAACAATCATAGGAAGAACAGAGAGAAAAAGAAAACCAAGAAGAAGATTAAAACCTTGTCAGATGTATTGATGATGCAGGTAAAACTGTGAGTAAAACAGTTTCATATAATAAATAAATAATAGAATCCCTTAAGTTAATGCATCTTTAAAATAATTTAACACGTTATTTCATTGAAACTTGTATTAACGGAACTAAATAAAATGCAATCCCTTTCTAACTGCAAGCTAGTTTGCATTTTCCCTTGTTCTGATCTGCAGTCTTCGTAAAATATAAACCTCAGAAGCTCCCACTCAGTGGAAGGAACCTTCTTCTAGGTGTTGCAAGTAAGTTAAAATGCTAATAAAGCTCAGTATTATAAAATAAAGGCCACATGATAAATTGCAACAGAGTGCCTTCAGTGAGAACAATGCCTGAGATGCAAACACATGAAGCACCTGAAAGCAGCATCTCATGGTAACACAGGAATAAAATCTCTGAGTGAAACTCTCACTGAATGGAGCTGCACAGATATAGCAACATATTTATAGCTGCTACCTGCTGTTGAAGGGATTTTCTCCTGGGATGATATGAGTGCTGTCCTTCCCCACTAAGAGCTTGATTCGATCGTAGAACGACCTCACTGCTGGTGACCCAGAATGGCTCTGCTGGATGATGTCCAGCGGGTCACGCGAGCCCCGGCACAGCAGGCTGTTCTGACAAGCAGACTGAAGGCAGCAGTCTGGGTCTAGGCAGTCCACCAAGCCATCTGAAAGGGAAACACCAGCAAGATTCAGCCGGCTGCAGGGCGCTAGCAAGCAAAGATATCTCATGGAAATCAGAAGGCAAAAAAAAAAAGCTCATGCTTACTCTTCATAACATCTCTACGCCATAAAACTGGTAATTGAACCAATAACGCAACGAGGATGAGACCTCCTCACATGCACTGCTTGCACACTATTGCTGCTACACTTCATTTAAACTAGTGTTAGATGAGAATCAGTCCCAAAGAAATCTGCTAAGGCTTAAAATTAGAAAGAAGCAATACCGGAAGGAATACAGCATTTTTCTGTTTAGCTTGTTTGTTTGTTTTTAATTCTTCCCAGCTGTTTGTTTTACAAAGTATTTAGATTTCCTTGCTGGACTACAAAAGTCTTGAGAATTACGCTGCTTAATTTCCTTTGGGCCATTTGGGGCAATGAGGGAAGGAGATGGGGGTGACAGAATAAATTATCATTACCTAAGTAAAACAAAAATTACATTGTACCCATTCTGGCGATTCAGAGGGAAGTGCTGCTGAAACTCCCACGTCCCACAGACACCTGAATCAGAACTTGTTCCCCTGCTTGGATTAAGAAGGATCAGTCACAAAGCTAGCTGGTTCGAATTTAAATGCCAGAAATTAAAATGGAATCCTCAATGGGGAGATTTTTCTGTATACTTGGATAAACCACAAATGACAATTTTTAGCACATATGATAACTTCTAGGATCATCCTTTCCTTTGGTATCATTGTTTAACTGAAATATGTTCTTTCAATGGACTTCTACTGCAATTTAGAAATGAATAACCATTTACTTTAAAATATTATGATCTCTAACATTTTAGAAACATTTCCTTATCTACTCTGTTCAGAATCAGGCATTCAATCTGCAATCTACTCAGGTCTCCAAACTTTCAGAGACTCCCCAAGGCACATTAATCTGACCTTCCAATACAAATATGGCCTGGGCACATAGTGAATATCATACACAAGAGAGAACATTCCCGTAGGTTAGCTGACCTAAGTACCTTAGAGAAAGAACATGACTTGTATTTTCAAATGCACAGCAGACCAGTGCTACCCAACACGATAACTGGAAAAACAACCACAAAAGAATAAACAACCCAAACCTATAAAAAGATTTCTTATTTTACAGTTAGCCTTGTACTTCTAACAGATTGTATGTGCCTGAAACGAGTGTTTCTGATTTTAAACCAAAATTGCCAAGGTATGCTGACAATGTTTCATTCAACCCTCTAAGGAAATTTAAGTTAGACAAACTACCCTGTTACAAAAGCTATAGATTGCTCTAAGGTCAGTCGCCTAGTGGCATTAAGAGCTCCATTCATCTTGAAATCCTTCCCAGCGTGGGGGCAGGAATTTTCTTTTTTGCTACAGTCACTTTTCCACCCACTTTATATAATCATTGTAAGGACATTAGCTGCAGATTATCTCAAGGCAGTTTTCCTATTGAGCTTTGAGGATTTTTTCTCAGCAGTCTGTGTTCTTTCATGGTTTGTGACACTACAACCACGAACATCAAGCTGCCCACTGTTTAGTCCATTGAGTTTTTTTTATTTAGACAACCACCAGTCAAGAGGATCCTATTAACACATTAGAAATGACACAAGTAAAACACAGGATATGAATAAATTTACCCTTTGATAAATTTACATTCACCTGTTCAAGCTGGATCATATCTTTGCTGTACCTGTTATTAGAGGTGAGAATGTGTCTGTAATAATGACCTCATCATGGAGCAGATCATGGGATGCTGTGACCGAGCACTTCTGATGGCACCATGAACTTTCAATTGGCATATCAATCTCTCAGTGTCCTGTCAGTCATGCGAATCACATCTTTATGCTCGCAAGCCCCCTTGGATATAGTCTGACACTGCAATCTTCAGTAAATTACCCTGTCACTGCGAATCGCACCGTTATCTCACAAACAATCAAGCAGGCAATCAAACTGCTCTGAATTGCCAGTTCAGGACCTGGGAGGCTAGAAACATCTCCCTTCAATGCCAGGGAGAAACCAGCATGATTCCTTTCACGTGGGAAGGTTTTTATGCACTTATGTGAATTCAGTTGCACTCTTCCACAGGCTTATAAGAATATTTAGAAAAGACAGGTGTATACTGTAACATAAACATACACATGGTTTACTTGTTTGGAATATTATTTCTTAAAATACATGGCTATATTCCCCTGTACTAATCCACTCCCAGATGGCAGGATTTGGGAGTTAAGGTATTTTTACCTTATACCAACTAACTGATCCAGCTTGTTGCAATGGCAGGACTCAAGTGTGGATCTGTTCAGCATATGCAGCCAGAACCTGGGCATGGCTCGGTGGTGTCAGAGGCTTACACACCACTATACAGCTTGCATTCCGAGTTGCATTGCTGCTAGTGTTACTTACTTTGTTGCTTTGGAATCTCTGACTCTACCTATGAAAAGCTATTGATTCCTTTCAGATTACATTTGTTTATAGCTCATGTTTGCGTAATTTGCTATCCAGAGGTATTACCACAGAATGGCTGAAGTTGGCAGGGACCTCTGGAGACCACCTTGTTCAAGCCCCCTACTCGAGCAGATTGTCCAGGACCACACCCACACAGCTTTGAGTATCTCCCAAGGATGGACACTCCACAACCTCTCTGGGCAACCTGCTCCAGTGTGCATTCATCCTCACTCCAAAAAAGTGCTTCCCAGCACTCATCTGTGCCTCGGGTTGTTCCTCCCTAGGTGTGGGAACTTGTACTTCATGAAGTTCCTATGAGCCGTATTGTACCCTTACATAAAAAATAAATAGTTTCAGCATCACTTAGTTGCCTTAGACTCAGTTGATTAAAACAAGGGCTAGAAAAAATGTACCTTCTGTAAGGGAAAACTCTGCCATAAGCTGAATTTTAATTAGAATTCAGTACTTTGTTTTTTAATATATATTTCAGAGCTTGTCATCTTCCAGATTTCCTCAGGCACACTGAATTATTTATATGGTTAATTCAATGACAAAAGCCTCGCCATTAGCCTCACCAAGATATTGCTGCTTTTCATAGCATACACATCAAGAGTTTAACGTGGCCAGTTAGCAGCTCTCTGGAACTGTACGCTAAAGCAAAGAGACTGCAGAGGCAGTTAAGATGGGGCTGAACCTCCTCCAACAATCTGAGACCAAAATAAGTCCTGACTTGGCCTTAACTTGGAAGAAAGAAATAGGAAATTTTGATCTGATTTGAACTGGCAGCACAGGATTAGCTCTCCACTGCTGGTCATGGTTCTTCTGAATTCCCAAATCTTTCCAGAAACAAAGCAAGTCACATTGTGTTCCTCTTGAGGGCTTCAATTCTGCTAATGGATACACAGGTTTCTTGACTTTTCATGAACCGTTCCACAAGTTTTTTGGCAGACTTAATTATACTTAAAAAGATTTCTTTTTTCTCTGTATTATATTTAAGTAGAACAATCTACTCATGCATGCCACATTTTAAGATGGCCTTTTCATTGTGTTCCTCTTGAACACATGACAAGGCCTAAAAAGCTCTTAGTAGAAACAGTGCCATGTTTCACTTCTAATGTATTTATCATCTCTCATCTAGAATTGTGCTACACCTTTCTTTGGAAAGCTGACACTTGAGCTATTGTGGGTGGACGTTTGTTTTTTTTTGTGTTTTTTTTTTTTTTTTTTTTAACTCCTATGAGTAAATTATCTTTAGTTATCTCCTCATTAATTACTCACAGGCTGTGCTTAAGGTTCAATTCATGATGGACATTTGAATGAGTCAACTTTGACCTGACATCCAGCTGCTTGAGCAAATGCTTCTGGAACCCAGCAGGGGCCGAGCACAGGCTCAGTAGAGGGCATCCTTACACTTCACCAGCTTCAGCAGCTGGTGGCTTTCAGAGTGTAATTCCTGGAAATTTTTCTGTTTCCAATAAACATTTCAGTCTGATGATTAAAATGGAGGGGTGGGGGGGATCAGCAGCTACTATGAACCTTGAGGGCAAAAGGGCCTTTGATCACTCTAAGGCTAAATTAGTTAATTTATCATGATCCAATTTTAATTATGTGCAGTATTAATATACCCAAGGTGAAAGAATTAGAGATGCTCTATCAGATTATCAAAAGACTAGGCCTTCTCTCTGCCAATGCAGAAATATTTTAACTGAGCCCTAAACCAGCATGCAGAACAGTTTCCACAGACAAGCTATTCCACAGCCCAGTATATATCCTATTACCAGGAAGTTTTATCTAATATTTAGCCCTAATTTTCACTTTTGTAGTTTGATCTAATTACTGTTGGCTGTATTGGCATACATCATTCAAAATAATTCCTCAGCAGTTCCTGGTGCTATCAAGAAAGGGAATGCTTCTAATCCTGTTCCAGCCCTGCTCCTCAGTTAGCCAGACTGGAAAGCCTCTCTGTGAACATCAGGGTACCCATTACACCACTGGGTATTGTAACAAACTGTGAGCATAATGGACTATTTTCAGAACCATAAACCTAAACCAAAGCTGGCTCTCAGGAAAAGCTGGATTGTAAATCCTAAATTGAGGTGAAGTAGAATAAACTTGGCTTCTGTGTAAACTCGGTGCACCTCTGAATGCCCAAAAAAACCTCCCATATGAGGTTTTAAAGTACCCTGGAATATGGCATTGGTAAAGCAACAGCCCCACGTCCCTTGCCCACTGAGGATCCCCATGCTGCCAAGCTCTGGAAGTTGGGAAGAACCTCATCCCTAAGAGCACCAGCTGGAAGAAACTACTGCAGGCGTAGCCCCAGCTATGCACTGAGCACATGGTGGTCCTTCAGAACCTGTGGATACAGGGGAATTACTGATGCTTCAACTTCAAACCACACATTGCTTAGAGCAGAGTTGACTTAGAGGGTTCCACGATGAAAATAATCTTGGAAAGAAATGTTTGTTCAGTTCCAGCATACGTACACAGGGATGCCTATGCAAGAACCAGTGGCCTTTTAAACCACGGAATTTGCAGTGACTGAATTTGCTGCTTTTGCTTCTCTCCATGGGTTATAAGAGCATGTTATTGTAGTCACATATCCCGTGAGGACAGTGGAAGGATAAGCTGTCTAATGTGTGTAAAGGCGATTAGAGGCTGACATGAAATTTTAACCAAATCACAGACAAGCACACTCATTAGCTCTTGTCAAAGTTACATGATGTCTAGTTTGGATACAGATTTTGTACTCAAGCCTCCATGACTCACTCTGGCCCCCACCAACAAGAGATTTCAACTACTCTTTACATTTAATGTTCTAAAACTGACTATTGTACAGGCTCTGGGAAGGTATTTGCTGCGCCAAGAGTATTCGGGGCATTTATATTGAGAACTTCATAAAATCTTTTGTCTGTGCTGAATTAGAGACCCCTGCTGAGGCAACGCTTGTTCAGGCAAGCTAAATTACATGATTTGCTTTTGTGCTGTGAAATACTTGTATTATCTTAAAAGTCACGAGCCTGATGCAGTATCAAGTCACAGGATTTGTAATTTTCTAAAGGCAATTTTTTTCTAAATGTTTATTGCAGGAAGACACTCCTCTTTTCTTTCTATTTTCTTTCTGTCTAATTTCAGAGATGAAACAACTCAAATAAACAGCCTTTCAATCAGTCAAGTGCACTATCCTGACAGTGAACTTCTCTAGAAATGCATTTTTCTCGTGAATTGAAAAGAATTCACACTGGAGCAGATAGCTGGCTTTCTCTCATTCATTATCTTTAATGTATTGTGCCAAACAGAATTGCTGCCAACTGTACTTCTTGGTGGGGTTACAGCTATACAGGAACAAACTGAAGGGCAAAATTTGCCTTGCGAGATATGCCATAACTCTCTTTGGAAAGCCAAGTGCAAATAAATTAAAACGTATTTTAAAAAGAATGTCCCACTTTGCATAACAAACAAGGAATTCCTCATTCTGTTTAGCTTAGTATTCTATACTGCCACGGGTTGATTCCTTTCTTTTCCCACCCAATTTTAGACCAGAAAATTACATTTTGAGGGGAAACGTGATCTGTGAAGTGATATAAGCAGTGATTGCATTTAAACTTTTTTTTTTAACCTATCTGCACCTGATCAAATCTGAAACAAACCAGTTCAGCAAAGCTTATGTTATTTTTTGTTTTATGTTCTCTTATAGTACATGCTTTAATTGTCTTGTCAATAAAAATTGTAAACATGAGTAATACTGAATGGATGGCAAAAGGTGGGAGAAGAGAGAAAGAAGGACAAGAAAAGCCCAGAAAGAGTAACCCCAGTGGGCAACACAGGCTCCTGCCAGGGCTGCTTCTGCAGAGGTCACAGTTCCTACTTAAATATCTCTCCCACATTATCCCATTGAGTTCAGGATGAAGGCCCCTCAAAAATGAGGTCCTGGTATCAGCTGCATCCAGCATCTAGTGAAACTGTTCTTTATAAAAGAAATATGATTTTTGCTATGCATTAGATTGTCCATTTTATTTGAAGGCACCATAAGGTTGAAAGTGAAATCTAGTTAAACATATGCAATTTATCAAGATTGTTCTCAGATACAAGAAAGATTTTTCAATTTAGGAGCAAATGATTATAAAATAGTTATTGTAAAAAGATGAGTATAAACAGCCACTGTAGTGATTTCCTTATGCAATATATCAAAAGAAATATGAACTTGAAAAATACCTTCTCCCACTCCTCAAAATATAATTTCTAATCCCTTAATTTCCCATAATAAAACCATGATGAATTATATGGGTTATATGTGTCTATTGAGGGGATTATACATTGTAATCACAATTATAGGTCTAAAAATCATAGCTATTTCTAATCCTTCCAAAAGATGCTTAATAACCATTAGACTACTGAGGGGCTGATTAAGGAAAGGGATTAGATTTAGAAGTGGTCACAGTGCATAAGTTATGTAATCCAGAGATGTTTTGGAAAACAGAAGCGTTTTCCAATTTATAAAGATCTTAAAAGTCAGCCAATGCCAGAAATCCCTTTGCTTTCAGTTCGGCTTCCTCCCTAAAGATAAATAAATGAATACACAGAGAATTAAGAGCCTTTCAGGTTTTTACGGGAAAGTAGCCTATGCACCCTAGTGACCCTAAACAGGCCCATAATGAAGACACAGTTCAACTCATATCTACATTTGGTATGTGATGGTAAGCACAAAACCAGGTGAATGTCCCAGTGCTACCCTGGATCATGCACAGCTCTACTTGAACAGCTCTACAAAGAGAAAACACCTTTGGACACTCTCTGCTCTAGAATCCTGTTTTATTTATGTGAGTAATAGACACTGACATCTCATTTAAAATGAAGATTTGTAAGTCTCAACAAGACAGCGACAGATCTGCCCCTTCTAGGAATAAACCAACTGCAGGGCATTAATCTAAAGTTGAAAGAAAGTATTAAGTATAATCTTTCATTTTGCTCATTTTGAACTATGGTATGGAGTTTGCACTGTGGCAGCTAATAAGACAAAAGAGGACAAATGGGAATCCCTTTGGAGTCAGTAGCAATGCTCTTCCTGACATCCATGAAATGACGACTTGGCCCAAGGCCTTTGAATCTGATTGTAAGATATAATTGCAATAAGAATGGCTGAGCAGCAAAAGAGCTCCAAAATACGTTAAAACTGCTGCTGCACAGGGAGGAATGGAAGACAGATAATGATAGCTCCATTTCAGTGAAGCAACTGTATTTTAACAACATGAATAGATTGACAGAAAGGAAGGGGGTTCAGATGACCAGATAAGGATCTCATTTAGGAAAAAAAAAAAAAAAAAAAATTACCTATTCCACTGCCTTTCAAAAGAAACACTGGCATCTTCAGTGCTGCTCCAGAACTACCTGCTTGTGTTAACAGCAAAGTTGGTGATGGAGCAGGAAATGAGTTCAACATTTTGCTGCAAATAAACTCTGTTCAGAGTTTCAGATGATAAGAGTGACTGAGAGGAGAGGCGATTTCTTTAGCTCTCAATAATCTTGCATGTTGTGTGAAACTTGGGGTTCAGGTAACTAGCTGAATCTTTACCCTTGATTCCCATACGACCTTTTCCAGCTTTGTCTAATGAGAAAACTTTATTTTATCTCTTCATTCCCATAGGCGGTCATAATTAAAGGTGCAGCCTGAAGCACAGAGCACACATCCCTTTCTCTCCACGCCGGCACACTCCTGTGGTCTCCCCTATGCTACCATCAATAAACATATAGGCCATATGACATGTTCCTGGCCAGATACATAGTGAAACAGACATACAAGGAGTAGTACAGCTACAGATTAATTTCTGCCTTTAGCTTAAGACCCCCACATGAAAATGTGTGAGTCAAATCAGCTTCTCAGGTTGTTTGGACTTTGGAACAGGCACAGATTTTCAAACCACCTACACTCCAAGAAGCAAGGAGTAGTAATGTCTCTGGAAAAAAAAATACTTCAATCTGCAAGTGTTGAGAATGTCTGCAGAGTTCTCCCCTCAATCTTGATAGCCTCCAGCTAGACCATTTTTCTCCCAGGTACGACAATGGGAAACCAGAAACCATGCACCCTGCATAGTAATGCTGCTTAATATTATATGTCTGTTGCATGGCATATTTATTCAACATATTCTATGTATTCTTTGACTTTGATGAACTGCTATTTGCCTTCCACAAGCTAATATTTCTGCAATTTTAAATTGGGATGAACAGCTGAATGGTCTCACTGGTCATTTTTTCCCCCAATTTGCTTTCTGTTTTACAACTTCAGACTATTGTCTTGGATAGGTAAGTAAACATTTTATTCCAGTATTTCTAACGTTTTCCAAACTCATTCCTTGAGGAAAATTTGATGACACACCCATTTTCAAATTTTCCTTTATAATCTTCACAGCCTGTAAAAATGGCAAACCTAAGTGCTTCAACTCTTAGTTTCTTACACTGCATATTAACACAGGTTTAGTGTTTTGTTGTACAGTTAAATGCTAACTAATGTAATTCAGCAGTTAGATTCTGCTCTTTATAATTCAGTAACAACAATAGAGACAGTTCTAGTTTTTTGAAAATTCATCAGCTAGAGCAGTTTTAAAAAAACTTCTGTAAGCACCGATCACATGTAAACCCAAGGAACTAAAAGAGGGTTTACAGATGAAAACTAGTGAATGATATTTGGATGTGGTTAATATCATGTAATCAAAATCAAATATACCCACTTCTTAGTTTGGGACTTACAAAAAAAAAAAATTACTACACCCTGAAATTGTATATAAAATTAAAAGCATTCATCTTAATGATAATTTTACTCTCAAAACAGCCATTCAAATAGGCCAAATGTTTCTTTGCAGTTTTAGGCAATACCATAAAACATTTATTAACGAGCAAACAACAGATGTGCTCTTTACATTAACTACTGGCCAAAGAAATGTGACAGTCTCAAGGAATAAAGCTGAGTCTGATGTTTGGTTTCTAACGAAGAGCAGAAGCATGTGAAAAAGAATCTATGTGACTTACTAAAGACATTATAATGAAAGGAATAAGAAATCTTCAAATGAAGGAGACAGATTAAGCAATCCTGTTTAGATGGCACAATGTCTCAGAACTGCTTTCAGCCCAGCATAGCCCAATACACAACGGAAAAGCTCCTCAAAACGAGCACAGAATAAAGCTACCTTTGAAGGTAAACACAGAACACAAATTCTGTACTGTAACAGGGATACACTTGAGAAAGGATGGGGAAAGTTGAACAGGGGTGTCAGAGCCTCGCCATACACCACCGCTCAGGGCAGCTCACTCAGCCCTTTAACGCCAGGCACATGAAGTGTGCAATGTGACAGCTAACTACAAGCACTTACACAGGTTGTGTACACAAGAGCACGACCCTGGCATCCAGCATAGAGCTGCAAACGTGTTGCTAAATATCCTGCTCAATCAGCTGCTGCCTCCTGCACAGGGGCACAGTAAGCTGCTTTGAAATTCACGCGCACCGGGAGCCCGCAGGAGAAGGTTCTGGTCTGCTGGGCCACGCTCTCCACACTGGACTTTGGTGGGACCCAGCCTGCCTGTCTGCTCCCGGCGCGAGCATCATGGGTCCCTGCAGGCCACAGCTCGCTCCGTCTCACTTTTTTTCAAAAGAAATGTAACAGCAACGCTCGACAACAACGACGGCCCAAGTCTTTTGGAAGGAAAATGACTCAAGAAGGAAGTACATACAACCCTCTGTTCTTCAGGGACTGGGAATTGAAAGATTTTTGCTCACCTCCCTCATTATCCTTGTTATCGGCACAGGCGGTTTCCATGGCAACGTTGCATCCAGGCCCCCTCCAGCCGGTCTGGCAGACACACTGCCAGCTGTTCTGACCCAGCGTGCATCGCCCGTTGCCATTGCACAAGTCGGGGCAGCCATCTGGTTGAAGAAATGGAGAAGGTAAGTACAAGACACGCTCATTCACGCTGCCGCTCAGACTTGCGACTGTATTACTGTGCAGACAAAAAGACTCGTTCCTGCTGGCGGGACAAACGCTCTCCTGGCCCAGAGCCACAGCCCGGGGGTGGAAAAGGAGGGTGAAGAAAGGGGACACCTCAGGGAAACGAGGACTTGACTCAAGCCAAAAGGCAGTAGGAGTCCTACCATCAGCCCTAATACATGTTTTAAGAACCCTGTAAAGGTTCAGATCTTAAGTTGACAGAAATTACATCTGCTGACGGAAGATCACAGCCTCTTATTTTTCCCCGTGTATGTGTGCACATACATGAGGGAGAACATCTTCTTCAACAAGCACATCAACATTCAGTGTGCCTTTTATATTGTGCACTGCATAATTCTCCAAAGCTTCTCTAAGCATAAAGTTTAAATAAAAAGTTTTGAAAATATTTTCCTTCTTTTAACAATCATTTTAAAAGATCTACTTATTTAACACTAAGTTTGCTTATATTATGAGGTAACATTTCATGCCTTTTGAAAGACAGGTTAGAAGGGATAGTCCACAAAAGATATGTTTCAAATTTATTATGGATCTGACATGACTTGTTGTACAGCAAGAGCTGAATTTGGAACAAAAAATAATTACCTAAGGTGCTTATATGTTCTAACAAAATGTCTACAGGTAACAGAATACCTCAACTGCTTTTTCCTCAAATCAGATGAGTCTCAGGAGACACTACTCCATCTTCCTGAATATTCAATATGAATAAAGGTAAGGAAACCAAATTCCAGTCTTAGTATATACAATCAAATCTACCAACACCCAATCCACACAAGTATGAATATTTGTCTGTGGAGGTGGCAGAAGATTTGAGAGTCCTGAAGCAGAGCTCTCATAGCACCTTTTTCTTAGTCTTAGCAGGAGCAAAAGGTTGTGTTACAACATTGACAACAGCTGCTGGATCCCAATCATTCATAAGTTCTCTTATTTGGGTTGGACATAGTAATGCCACCTCTACAACCACCAGAGAATATGGAATAAACAATCTCATTGCCATTGGTCTTGGGCAGAAAGTTTGATCTCAAGACAGCTCACAAGCCTCCATGCTCTCTCATCTTCTCCTCCACCAGCTGTGATAGATCAGCAGCAGAATTGAGATCTGCAGGGACCTACTGCAGTCCTCTCAGGTCTCACCAACCAGCTGCATTACTCCTTTGCATTTGCCACCACGACCACAAGCTGTGCCAATGAAGTACTCCACTCCCCTCCCCCAGGCATTGAAAGAGCACCAAGGCACTAATGGGCACCCTGCCAGAGCGCAGATACTCTTTTCACCACCTGTGAGTGAGGAAAGCAACAGTGGGAAATAGCCAAGAAGCAAATAAATGTCTTCTTCAAGCAGCACCACTTCAGGTGTGCAGCACTGGAGAAGAACTCAGATGATATATGTCACCTTTGTGCCCCTTGGCCTCTGCAGGTGACCAGGAATAGGAGCAACAGTCAAACAACAGCTTTCCAACTAGTGCTAAGAGGTTGAACAGCCACAGAGAAATCACCAAATTAGACTGCCCGTGTGTTTCTGTAGAGCTGTTCAAAAGGCCACAGCTCTGACTTTGTGTCTCTTCCTACCCCTCCCAGCTGCAGGTGATGTTGAGAAGCTCCTCTCACCCCACCCTGGTTTTCATACTGCTGCAGGAGTTTCCCATGAGGGACAACGAGCTGCTTTGGGTCCCTGCAGTTCACACAACTGGTATCCCTGTAAGTAAGCATTCACTTCTACTTTTCCTCACTGAGTTGTTAGCTGATACAATCATACTCATCATTTTTTAATAGTAGTCTACAGTCACATTAATTTTGCATGCAACTCTGAATGTTTCCTTTACTATTTAAAAAAAAAAAAAAAAAAAAGAATGCTGGGCCTGTGGAAGGTGCTGGACTGAGACCTCTGAGACCTCATCTGGCCCACAGAAAATGTTCTTCAGCAACCCAAGTTTCTGTATGTTGTCCCACCAAGTGCCTGAACCTGCATCATTCCTAGCACTGGCAGAGCAGCCTGGTTTCCACCAAAGCTCTGCAGAGCAAGACACCAGACCTCTCTCTGTGGACCGGGCCAAGCCCAGTCAACTCATTTTACACAAATAGCTACCAGTGGATAGGACCAAGTCCTAGAAATTTAATTTCAATGCTTTTGTATACTAAAAAAAATACAGTGCACAGTTATGTTGGCATTACATATCTTTGTTATAAAAAAATTGCAGTTACTTTGCAGCATTTTCAAGGCATTTGTTTCATCTCTTTGTCAGGTTGTTTGAATGACCGAAATGACAGTGTTTGAGGGGAGGCATCATACTGTAGGACAAATTATTTGTTTAAATGAAAAACAAACAGTAATTGTGAATATACACACACGGTTAGCTTTAAACTGAGGCACTGGAGAGAATGAAATCACTGAGGCAGTTTGCTTTGCAGCATATGAGCAAGATGAAAACATGAACAGTGGGGAGCTAACAAAACCTCTGAAAAGTTTTATGTGCAGCTGGAGATTAATGGACATGACTTTGCGTTTAGCTTAAAGAGAGAAGCAGGCATCACTGGTATAGACATGGTGTTGCTAGGAAACACTACGCACCTCTACAGGGTTTATTTAACTGTGGCCTTCCAAAGGCAGACTTTGTTTCAGTAACATAACTATTATAAGGGAAAAAAACCAGCAGTAGACTACAATAAGATCCAAGCACCTTGACAATGATGTCTTCCTTCAGAGATCATAGAATCATAGAATCCTTTAGGTCGATTAAGTTAAGGATGTATTAACTTTCAAAAAAGCTTTAAGTAATGATTATATATAAGTTTAGATATTATATATAAATTTAGATATTTTCTATGGTTATGTGCATTTCTATACCTGTGTGTCTATTTCTGCTTATGCCTTTCTTCAAGCAAATATTTACACAGTGTTATAGCCTGTTTGACCAAAATTTGTTCTAACAGCCTGTTGACCAGCTAGACAACAGAGCTTTATCATGATCTATTAACAACATGTTTCCTTCTATATTTGCAGTGCACTGAATCTCTCTATTTAAATCTCCCCACAATTGCCTGTGTGCAGTGATAGTACCGACGAACACCCTCTGCACACACAGCATCTGTACGTGGCTGATGGGCTCTGATGCCTTTCACTGGGTTTTGACAGTGGACAGGGTCACAAAGTGCCTAACTGAGGAGCCTTTGGGCTCTCAGCAAAGCTCAGTGCTCACAGGTGGACACAGGGTCTTTGCTGGAAAGGCAGGCTGTAGGAAGCACACCTCCACACCAAGTGCCTTGTTAAAGCTTGCTTTCATTCTGCAGTCCTAGCTCAAACCCAGCACTGTTATTACCTCCTGGCTGTCTTACCAACTCACTCACAGAGCCAGGTAGTCAAAGAGAGAGTAAGGTAGTCACAGAGGGAAGGGCTATCAACACCTAGCCTTAAGGAGTAATCCACCGTGGTACAAAGTCCTCAGTCACAGCACAGAAAAACTGCCTTTCATCCGGACATGCTGCTAGTCCTGGAGAGAGAGAAATTCTGTGCATCTTTTCTATTACAGTATGCTTAATAGAAAATGTCAAAAAACTAGGTTGAAAAAGAAGAAAGTGCTTGTTTAAAGTGCTAGACTGACAACCTATTTATTCACACAACAGGCAGAGTACGGGCAACAGCAGTTCAAGTGTCTCCCACCTTTCTATCAGTCTCTGCAGAGGCTGCTGCTGCTAGAGCTGAAATGCCCCTGCAGCCTCCCTCCTCCTGCAGGCTCCAGCCTGCCTGTGGGACGGGCAACCAGGACCTCTAAAACAGGTACAGAAGCATTTGCAAATAAAACAGCCAGAAAGATGTCAGTGCTTTTTGCAAGGTAGTGTCAGCAATCTGTGACTTGCACTGTGAGGGATCATCAGTCAGAGGAGGTTTCAAAATTGAAATACTTCAATTCATTCCTCTCCGTACCACAAGCAAGGTGCCCAGCATGCATGTAAAGTGAATGCTGGAAGGCAGCAGTAAAGAAAGGAGAAAATAAACACATTCTATCTCTGGATCTAATGGAGAATGATGTAAACTGCAGGTTTGTACAACAGGAGATCCCAAAACACTTATTAGCATTCTCACCGAACAAAACAATATTTATAAACTTGCAATCCTGGAACGCTAGCACTAGCATTTAATGCCTGAATTGATTTCCTATCAGGTTTCTTCCCTCCCCCCCCCAACTACTTAACTAAGTTTGAGTAACAGAACAAATTCATTGATGATTTCACAGTGTTCTGTGCTTCTCATTGTAGAAACAAGCTGCTACATTCTTAACTTGCTCATAGTTTAAAGCCCATTCCTTGGCAAGTAAATATCATACCACAACTCTAAAATTTGGTAAGCAGATTCAGAAAATGTATCTGTTGCAGTGCTTGGGGACACTTGCCTCCTATATACCTACACCCTTTCTTGGTACTTGAAAGCCCTTCACCTACATTTCCTCAGCTTACCCATTCCAACACACATACGATGATAGTATGTTAAAATGAAAGAAACTTTGGTAATACATAGCACAAAAGAATATTCAATAACAACATCAGAACATGGTGACTTAAGAAGAAAAAAAGTGTGCTTGCTTTGCCATAAAATCAAGTTCCTTCTTCTAGGAATGAATTCCGTCTCTTGACCCTACCTATAACCCAGAGGAAGAGGATCTACAATGGATACTAAGTAAATAATGTAGTATCAAAACAGGACACTATTTAACAAAACACTATGAGAACTGAGAACATGTCAATATGATGAGTACTTAGTCAACTACTACTATATATATGTACAATTTTAAATTCATCTTAATTCACACTATTAATATTCCTGGAGAAAAGGGATCAAAAACCTTGTTCTCACTAACAGGGAAGGGCTGGTGACCAATGTGAGGCTCAGGGACAGCCTTGGCTGCAGCGACCATGAAGCAGTTGAATTTAAGATCCTCAGGGCAGCTAGAAGAATGTATTCTAAGCTTACGACCCTGGACTTCAGGCGTGCAGACTTTGATCGCCTCAGGGCCAAAGTCTCGTGGGTGAAGGCCTAGAGGGAAGAGGCGCCCAGGACAGCTGGTCAGTATTCAAG
>NW_008611814.1:6462-32001 GCF_000691845.1 Merops nubicus | reverse complement strand
TCTATCTTGAGAAATTTATGACCAACAGTGTCAGCTTTTTACCCTTGGAAAGAATTCCTTTCTCCCAACTAGTTTTTTTTTCAGTGGAGTGGCCAAAAACACAGCCCCAAAATGTGAGGTAGAATGAGTGTCATGAAGAGGTTACCAAGCTCGGGCCCTGCCAGGCTGGGAGGAAGAAATGATCAGCCCAGAGAAGCCTTCCTGAGATGTTTCCAGGTCCCAGTTCTCAGACAGTGTGTCAAGACCCATCTGCCAGTGTGAGGGTAGCCAGGCTGCCTGTCCCTCTCCCACCTCAAAGCTGTTCAGTGCATCAGCCACCTGTAGAAGCCAAGGTGAAACCCAGCCTCCAAAATGCTGTATCATCCACACAAAATGATCTCTGCTCTTGCAGGATCAATATTTCTTTTTGCTGCTGGCTTTTTTCCCTGACAACAATCAATTTCTTACCAGCAACACACAGTCATTGTTTTCATCTTTCTTTTCCTGGCTCTGACAGCCCAAACACTCTGAAAACTGATTTATGAGCTTCAGTTTCAAGCTTAGCTTTCCCTCCTTGTGATTTTTCTTTGTTTTATTCCTGTTTTCATCTAGGAACCATATGAGGAATATTAAAGGAAATGTATAGTTAGTTATTTGTTGGTGGCCTGCTAACACACAACACAGAGTCTGACACTGGCTGTGCTCATACTTTTCTTCTTTTAGAAGTTCTAGGTTGACCCTTCATGTCTGACAAGCATAAAACCACTCCACAAAATCCCATGCAAGCCTTTTCTAGCTCCTAAGTTGCACTGAGCTCATTTCTTGAAGCATATGTTTATTTTATCTGAAAACTTGATTTTAAGATTCAATAATTATTCTCCATTTTCCACTCTGGGCCAAATCTTGACTTTTGCCAAGCTCTGCTCTTCTTACATTTTTTTGATAAATATTTTCTCTGGACCCAGATTTGTCTGGACTCACAGTGCTAGAAAGAGTCAGTGCAGACAGGTGCACTGGAAGCATCTCTCTGTTGGTTTTCCCTGTATTAGTTCTTTGCTGAAGACAACCTCTGAGCTCAGGGATCCCTGCTGGTTCCAGGCTGACCCTATCTTCAGCCTTCCAAACTCAGAGGGTGGTTTTGTTCTCTGCACTGCTTGTCTCTTCTAAGGGTGTGACCCAGCTTCCATTTAAGTCAAGGGAAAGACTCCCCTTGACATCAATGTGCCTTGGATTGGAGTGGAGATGACACCTGCATTTCACTGTGGACACAGTGAGTCATAAACTTCAGATGTCAGGGGTGAGGGGATCCATCCTGCCCTTTGCAAAATAACCTCTCCACTTTGACATTGGCAAGAAAAGGGTAATGGAGCCGAGGCCGTGACTACAAAAGCAACAAGAAAAATAGTTCTGACCTGGTCTCTCAGCAAATTTCAGTCTAAATTCACACCCACAGACACACTTTGCTCCTATCAGATGTAACTTACACGCAGCAATCAGGGTTGGCCAACAAGCAGCTTTTTATACACAGCCTTTTCTGAAGTGTGGACCTTCATCAGACACAGCCCTGCTGGAGTGAGTTGACTGAGGTTAATCGAGGACTCAGAGATTTGCCTCTGTAGAAGCTGGGCTCATAACCACAGGAAAAAACATGAAACTTTCAGGTTTTATTGGAGAAATGTGTCTCAAATTCATGTAGTTTGCTAGGTGGGGGTGGTTTCATACCTACATACCTACAGCCACAAAGTGGTTTTGGGAACCACCTGAAAAGCAACCAGCTTAGAAGGTAAAAATTTACCACTGGTGATCCTAGAGGAGAACCTATTCCAGATGGATTCTCTTCTGTTTTCATGTAGATAATAATGCCCTATCATGTAGATAATAAATAATATCATGTAGATAATAAACAATATCATGTAGATATTAAATAATGGATGTGTCAATCCCTGTCCTTGACTGAAGAGCAGCAGCCAATGGTCAGGTGCAGATCTAAGACCATTCATCTGGAGGAGAGGTGATGACTTTTCAAAATAAACAGAGTGTGGGCACTCTGACTGAACTACTTCTTAGTTGTTTTAGGATGTGTGATTGTAAAGGAAAAACCAGCAGTGTCTGACCTATGAAAATCATACAATCCATCCGTTCTGTGGTCATTATGGTGACTCAACAGGCTAAGTATTGAGCTACCCTGAGCCACTGCACATTTGTTTCCCAGACTTGGTTTTGGGAGTGGTTTCTTGCAGCTTAATGTTTAAGGGAATGAACGATGGTCACGGGGAACGTTTTCAGAGCTGGCCAAGGGACTCAGGAACCCAAGCCCCATTTTTTAAGGTTATGCATTGTGTGCAAACTTCTGAGACCCTTAATTTGTAGTGAAAGAGAAAATTGAGTTTTCAGCAGTTTCTCTCAATCTAACCTGAATTCTTTGGATCTAAAATGCTTCATAAGCTGCTGTGTATATAAGTGACTTTTGAGAATCAGAAATAAGGGGAGGTACTCAAACCTCCTGTATTTGCTTTCTTCCCATAACTGACAAGTTCTTGCAGGTATCTGCTGCTGGTAGCAACTGGGAGTTTGGAAAGGTGGCACTGGCAAGCTGCTGTGATGGATGAGGTCTGACAGTCAGGGGTTAGGCAACAGCCTGGAGCATGCAGCACTTGTTCCAGGGAGAGTTTGGGGAGGCAGGGAAGCCAATTCCCTTCATTGTTAGAGGTGGACTGGGTGGGAAGAGGTGAAAAGAACACCCAGGGCCAACCAGAACACCAAAGGAAAAAATAAGGAGAAGAAAAAAGCTGAGTCTGAATAAAGCAGATCCATTGCTTTGATGCCATATTCTGTTCAGTGTTCTCAGAACCCTTGCTCATGCTAAATACTCTGGAGCTGTTTCATCTGCTACCAAAGCACAGCACCCACCCAAACTGTGAAGAATATACTGGCTCTGAAGTTTGAAAGAGAGTTTTCTTAAAAAATAGAGGTTCTCCTGGAGAAGTTTTGTTTGTAAATAATAGGCCACTGGCACTGGATGGCTGTGGCTACTGGGTGGATATTGGCTTGGGCTTTTTACCCATCTGAACCCTCTTAAAGTTAGGGGAATATTTCCTCCCTCTTAGCATCTCTTCCTTGCCTGTTGGAACTTTTTGGAATAATGTGTGTTTGCACTGAAACTTATGGTTAATTTGTGTTATTGGACCTCCCAGGAGAAGCTGAAAGCAAAACCAGGGCTGCACAGGAGACACAACATCCCAACACCTCTGTAACTCAAATCTTTTTCACAAGCTAGAACATTCTCCTTTGGATTCATGCATTTTTTTTCCTCTCTCTCTTTTTTGGTAGAGACTTAGAGTGGAGGTGAATAGAAAGATTCCACTTCAGAGCTTGTTCTGGGCTTGCAGACAGCCCACAGACAGTGGATGGTGACGTGACTGCACAGCTAAACAAACAGGATGAAAGGAATCTTTATAGTCATGATCTTCATCTGAGCTCCCTTCAGCTCGAGCCTGATGTAATTCAGATGGGACAACTGGCAGCATCACACCTATTCTCACAGGACCCAATGCCATTTGTCTGAAAAAGGAGCTCCTCTGAAGGATGAATCTGATTTAGGGTTGATCTTGCTCTGCTGTGAGCTGAGAAGAGCCTGACTGTGCTTTGCTTTCAGAGAAATCTGAGGGATCAAAGCAGCCTAAGGACACTTCACCAGTTGATGCAGTAGATGTGTTAGTCCTTTAAGTGTGATCTAGAATAGGGATCCAAGTCTTCTTAATGTAAAAGGACCAGTAATTTAAAACAGTTTTTAGGTATTTACTGAAACACCTCCAGGAATTTGTCTGTGCATTTAATATACACATGATATCTCTGCAGAATCTCTCCTCTCTGCAGGTTCTCTGTGTCTTCCCATCCCAGTGTGGGTCACAGCAGCTACAGTGCATGACACAAGAGGGGGGGGTTTGGCACAGTCTCTTCCCAGGGATGTGTCAGGTCCCTGTTGTGGCCATAGCTGTCCCTGGGATGAGTGGTGGGCATGGACCAGGGCTCCCTTTGTTGTAGGGTGAGGGAATATGGTCCAATGTTGTCCCAACAACTGGGGAATGGCTGTGGCATCTTCCCAGGAGCAGACTTTAGGAGGTACTGCTACATCCTGGGATTTGGAGAGAGCTAAGACCAGGGGACATACAGAATTGCTCAGTGCCATGGTTTTATCTCCTGTGTGCCATTGAACTGTATTTTCCTTGAGATGCCAGAAAGAGGAGGGGCTGGAATAGGATGGCTGCATAAAGAATCATAGAATGGTTTGGGTGGGAAGGGACCTTTCAAGGTCATCTGGTCCAACCCCCCTGCAGGGAGCAGGGACATCTGCAGCTAGAGCAGGGGGCTCAGAGCCCTCTCCATCCTGACCTGAAATATTTCCAGGGATGGGGCTTCTACCACCTCTCTGGGCAACCTTGGCCAGGTTTTCACCACCCTCAGTGTGAAAAACTTCTTCCTTATAGCTAGTCTAAATATCTAGCCTAAACAAAGTCCTATTTTAGTTTAAAACCATCCCCCCCCATCCTGTTTCAACAGGGTCTGCTAAAAAAAAACATCTCCATCTTTCAATCCCCTTTAGGTACTGAAAGGCCACAACAAAGTCTCCCCAAAGTCTTCTCTCCTCCAGGCTGAACAACCTTCAGCATGCTGAAAAGCTGAAGAGTTTGGCTTAACAAGCAAACAATTTTCCCCTTGTTTTTTGCTTAGTTTTGTAACTTAGGGCTGCAAACTTCGTGAAGCCAAAGAGAATTTTGCTTTTGGTGCAAAGATCTCTTCCCAGGACTTCACTTTAGATGCACATTTGTAACATATGCAAGAAACAAATCTCTGTTTCCAGTTCAAAATCAGCCTCAATTCCTGAGGTTGCTCCACGCTGCCAAACCCCAAACCATCATTGAGCCTCTAGCCTTATTGATGACAGCAATGGTATAACTGTGGTGAGCAGCTTTCAATGTTGTGTCATCTGAGTGGAATTGGAAGATGTAGTGATAAAACCTGTGCCTCTGAATCCCATCCACACCCTGTCTCTGCTAGAGCTTCCAAGGATGGGTTTTGGTAGGTGATTGCTAGTTAGAGGAGAGGAAATGTTCAGGGGAGGAGGCAGGATGTTGGAATTATAAGAAGAGAAGGGTTTATTCTTTTAATTTTCCCTGCATTTTATTTTCCAGTCCCTTTGTTCACTAACGTGCTGAATTTTCATGCTGCTGCTGCCCCTGGGTTAGCACCTCTAGAGATTTTTTTTCAGGTGACAAGAGAATTTATGTGTAAGTTGATTATTTTGTAGTTCAGAGGATGCTCTTCTTGTGCTCTTTGCTTTCTGAGGCCATCCTGCTCTGAAAGTTTTCTCCTCCAGCTACAGAACTGTTTGGCACATCAAGAGGCTTGTCCATTATTAGCTGCGTGGGGCAGGTTTTCAGCTGGATGATATTTTCATGGACAAGTGAAGTCAGTGAAATGATAATTTATGCCTTTTATCTGCATGCCAGATTAGCTGCTGCAGAATTGAAACGTGGGGTTCAAATATCCTTCCATCCATCCTCTCTGTTTTGCTGTGAAGTGGTGGTTAAACTTGACAGGATTAGATGTTTCCATCTGGGGAAGGACAGCAGCATAGCAAATAATTCAGGAAAAGCATAAACACACTTCTCTGTCATATAATGTGACAGAAAGTTGGATTTAAAGGAGTTTTGGGAAAGAAGAATGGTTGCCACTGTCCAGGCTTTGTCAAGAGTAGGAATAAAAGGTGTGTAAATATATATAGGTAAGATTAGAAATGGATCCAGTCTTAGAACTGGACTGTTAACAATTCAGGGATGAAAACAGTAGGAAACAGGACAAGGTTTTCTCCTTCAAGCCCAAATTTGGGCAGCAGATCTGTGCAAAGACTACAGGAAAGAGTCTTTTCCCATGCCTGTCACTCTAGGGCTGCTTTCTGGAGAAATGGACTCGTGGTCATCTGGCCAGTGACTGTGGGGCTGTGGATCTGTGTAGCTGCAGCAGCCACCCAACTCCTGAGCCTCATGTTGACCAACTCCTGAGCCTCATGTTGATCAACTCCTGAGCCTCATGTTGATCAGCTCCATCCCCATCTCCAGACAACCTCCAGCTTGACCTTCTCTGCAAGATCTGCACCAAATTGCATCCTCAGCAACTTGCTGAGCTCTCCCTCTCTCTCCAAGTATTTTTACCTGTTGCTCTTCTTAAGTCACAGGGGATATTATTTTCTCCTCCCAGGTGTTTTTAAGGCATGGTATAGTGTCTGGTGTGTTGGGAAAGGGGTGATGTCTGGGTGGAACAGGGCCACCTTATGCAATATTTTGGCTCTTCTAGAATAAGGAGCATTATGCCCAGTGTGGCATTGCATAACCTGAAGGTACCAGTGGCCAGTGAAACTTCTCCTCACCTCTGCCAAGCAGACCTGTATTTTTCAGCTGTTTTTTGTTTACTGCCTCACTTTTATGGCCCTGGGGAAGAGGCACACATGTTGACAAGAGATCTTTGGTTCCACAGGGGAGCTTTGTGTCCTCCCAAGGCTCTGGAAGGTGGGGTTTTGCCTTTATTGTGATCACTCTCTGATACCTGAGAGTCACAGGCCAAGGGCAGGATTTTCTGCCAAGAGTTTGTTCCCAGCTGTGAAAATACAGAAGGCTCAATGTGTCAGACAGTCCTTGTTTTCACTGGTGTATTAATTTCCCTAGTTGGTACCTTTTAGACTGTCCTACCCAGGAGCAAATTAGGAGTTTCCAACAGCAGCATAAGCATCCTTGTCCAAAACCTAATTTATGACAGGTAGTAGCAAGCAAGAAAGAATCACTTGTTTTCCTCTCAAACTTGTACATTTTTGTCATCTTTTATAAATATAGATCCTTGACAGACATTTATTTGAGAATCAGTTTAATCATTCTTTGGAAGGTTGGCTTCATGTCCCACTTGATTATTAAAAGATGCTTCCCTTGCACCACAAGAAGTGAAACAGGGAAGAATAAGTTTTGCAGTCTTTGCTTTTGCTCTGAGGGTTTTTCTTAGCAACTTTCCTACAGTTGGTTGGGCTGCTCCATAACTCAGCACTGACCCTATTTTTTTTGCTTTTTCAGATTTTGTGTTCAGATTTTTCACGATTTTCAGAATTTCTGGCATCAGAACATGAATTTGGCAGGGACCTTCTTCTTGTACAGTGCTCTCACTGTAGTGACTACCATTTTTGTCTTTGGCTACTGAGATTTCAAGTGTCTTGGGAACTGCTTGGCTATTCATTCCATGAAAGCCTATTTTATCCCATTTATTCCTTATGAAATTTACCCTTTCATTCTGACTCTATTTCATGGGCCAAATCCAGTCCAGGGGGAACTTCCATCCAGCCTTCTGCCTTCCCCTGCTGAATAGCTCCTTGTTGCTCTAATAATTGTCTGGCACTTGGATCATGGAAAAGCCACTGGTGATGTGTGTGGATGCCACACTATGTGTGTATGGCTTATTTCTTCTGCCTATATAACAGCACAGCATGGAGTGGTCTTGGCATGTCATTCATTTCTGTTCTGATGAAAAAAAAAAATCCCAGACTCTAAGATTTTGGCAGTTAGGAAGAGTTGAATTATCAGAGATCATTGATAGATCCCAGATTATTCTAAATCTGCAGCTCTGTCTGCATATTCTTTTTGTGTGTGTAAATAAGGACATTTTTCAAATTCTACTAGAAATAGGTGTAGAACTTCTTAACTGTCTGACTCAACCCAAATATCCCCAAAGCTACAGGTTTCTAAAATTCTGGAATAGTAGTAAAAAAATCTCAGTTGGTGCCTTCTTTTGGGTCTTAGAAGGCTGAAACTGTTGTGCTCTAGCTCCTCCTTGAAGTATAAACAAAAGCAATCTCTTCATTGCCATTTAAATTGGCTTTTCAGATGAAATAGCCAACAAGTGGCTTATCCTTAAGTTCATTAAACTCCCTTGCCCTTCTCCAAAGGAAGGTGATATTGCCTAGTTACCAGATATCTTATTTTCTAGATGTATTATTTATGCAGAGGACAGTTCCTCATGAAATGTGATCTCCTGACTGATAGCAAAAACAATGCAGAAGGCCAAAATCACCACATGGATTGCAACATCCCATATTAAGGTCACTTGTGATGAACTTTGTTGCTTTACTCCATTTAAAAAAAATAACATCTGAGCAACACTCTGCCTATTTACCTTTTCCTCAGTTGACTAGCCCACAAGGAATTCATTCCAAAAATGGTTTCACTGCCCCTTGTTGATTGACTTCTTGTGCAGGAACGTGCTCTCCATACTCCTTGATAACTCTTGCCAAGTATTATTTCATATTTTTGAATGTATGTTCTAAACACTGGAGGTAGCAGGAAAAGTTTCATGACATCTGCAACTAATACCCCAGGTTGTTTGGAACAAACTGCTTTCTAGGAGATTTTAAGAACTAACTTAACTTTTCCTTAAGGTGTTAATGGGGTGAGAAAAAAAATAGCCCCTCCAAACACCTCCAAAGAATGGTACCAGCAGGATAAAGACTAAAAATCTCTGCTCTTATTGAGCTTGGGGCCAGTCTCAGCCAGAAATGGGTAAGATAGCAATGAAGACAACAAGCCACAAGACTTTCCACTGAGGTTTCAGGCTCTGGTGTTGCCCATCTCTGTCAGTTTTGGTGCCTTCACCCTTAAGCTTTATCTGCTGACAGTTTTTTTGTGGGATCTCACGTTGAGGTTGCTGCTTTGTCTGCAAATCAGATGGAGCACAGTGGATGCAGCAAAGGATTCTTTCAGTATCTCCTAATACCATTTGCAACTGTGGTTTTATCATCTTCAGATACTTTTCTTGCCAGGAAAATGATGATTCTGCCATACTTTTAGGCAGCCAGCACTGGAAAGTTTACTCATGCTATGCAGTTATGGTAATTCTCAGAGGATAGTATTTGGAAAGCAGAGCTCCGTACAGGATGAGGAATTCTTACTGCAATTAGCTCCCAAATTAACGTGTCACTGTTTAATTAAACCCACATTTGTTGGCCTGCATCTTCTGTACAAGAAATAAATCTTTTTTTTTCCTATCTGTGGTGGTACCTGGGGACTTGGATGCCTCCTTGCATCACTTGAAATACCTGTGCACGAAACCACACCTGGATTTGCAAAATCAGACTGGTTTGTTTGTTACCTTGCCTGTCCCAGAAAAGAGAGAAAGGGATAAATCTTGATAATGCTCTTGATGAAGTTTGAAGGTGTGGCTGCTTCTGCACTTTTTTTTATAAAGGGGAAAAGGAATTAGAGAGAATAAAAGCAGATAAGGGTGTGAGAGTGGAGACACTGCTTGTATTTTATTTATCTTCTTGTTATTGAAGAGTGAAAATTAAGGGACCATCTAATTGCCTCAACATAGAAGAGGAAAGACTTGCTGATTTTTAGCTTATCTTCTAGTCTACCTGTCTCCAAAACCAAATGCATGGAGATGTTGATTCTGAATGCATTATATATACTTTTTATTTATTGACCTATTTACCTTAATTTTTGGTTAGTTACCTGGAAGATTAGGTGGTTTAAATGAAAACTCTGCCAAGATTTCTCATAAGCCAATTCATTTTTTTTCTGATTTTCCATACTCTCAGAGCTGTGGATTTTTGTCAAGTTAGCTGTAGCAAATGACTGCATAAAAAAAAAAAACCCCAAAGAGTGGTTTTTATGACAAAAAGATGTTTCAAATAATTGAAGGCTATGAAGATATTCATCATTTTGCCTAACAACGAAGCCTGAAACACTATAAAGAAGAGTGCAAGAAATATCATGGAGCCCAGAATATACAAAAGTGGGCTTAAACTTGTGGAAATACATTTTGGGGAGTGGATAGTGCATAAAACATGTTGAGTTTTCCCTCCATCATCTCCTCAGACTGCCCAATTTGGGATAAGTTGATAGCTGTGTCAGCCTTTAGAAGAATAAAATAACAAAAGCTGAATCATCTTGAAGTGGAATGGCTGATAAATACCTGTATAATCAGTAAAAATGAGTGGAAGTGAACTTTCCTGGCTGATTTCCCAGGGTTTTGCATCAGGTTGATGTATCATTTTGGAGAAGGAGTTATCCAGCCAGATTTCTCTCTAATTACATAGCTGGTAGATGGAAGTTGTAAACAGCAGCAGTTACATGAGGATCTGCTGTTCTGATGTGGAAAGAACAATTGTCTTGACAGCCAGGAGAAATAGGAGAGATGGGAGGGAAAATCTGATGGGCAGAAAAATGATTTCTGCTGCTGCCCTTCTCCAGGGAGAGGATTCAAGAGTTTCTTATGCAGTCTTGGAACAGAAAAATAAAAGTGCTTGGTGATGTTTGGCCCCTCAATTTTGCAATGGTTCCACTGACACACTGAATTTTAGAAACCACTGAATACTGCCCTTAATAGATTATTTCTAGTTTTGTATTTGTCATGGTGATAGAAATGGCAAAAATAGTTTTGGCATGTACCAAAGTTCAGAATTCAGATGAAGAAAAGCTCAGAGAAAACTCTGGTTCTGTGGCACTGTACGACACTGGGCTCTGTGTCAGGAAAACACCCCAAAATTAGGTAGGCATACCTGTTTGCTAAAGACTTCAGCTTGTATTTGTGTCAGATGCTAAATGGTAAAGCTATTTCTGTCATGTTTGAAGCAGCATGGGTAGTCTAAACATGTTCAATAGGTCTAGTGACCTTTTCTTGAGTAATGGAAAACTTGCAGCTCTGCCAGTGCAGTATATTTATACCAATATTATTTACTGGTCTTGCTCTCCTTGCTGCTGCTGCTTGAATGAAAAATAAATGTGGCAGGTTTTGATACAATTAAAAACTATAAACCTTCTTAAAATTAGAAATGTCTTTCATGTGAAACATTGTGGATGATGCCTACAGAAGATTTCTACAAGCATTATAGGTGTGGTGACTGCTGGAAGTCCCTCCCAGAAGACAGAGTTGTGGCTTATGGGAGAGTTATAAGAATAAAAAGCACAATTAGTCAACAGAGGACCAAAAAAAACCACTTTTCTGAAGAGCACTTTTAACAGTTCAACGTTTTAATCATTCCCTTTGAATGCTGCACATGTATCTTTTGAATCCCATCTCCCCACTCCTGATTTTTAGGCAGTGTTTGTCTTTAACTCTGGCACTGGAAACAATGGGATGTAATTAGCACCTTTGGGCAGCATCAGGGATCCAAGTCATGGAACTGATCAGGTCAGGACTAATTGATTAAGCTGATCTGTTATCAGGTCCTCTCTAATCACCTGTAAGGCTGGGAAGGTCTCCAAGTCACCATATAACCTGGTCCTCCATCCTGGAGAACCAACACTTCATTTGGGGTGTCTCTGATCCCTGTGTTTTTTTTAAGAGTTCTTTTAAAAGCTGGAATGTATCAAACACAGATGTTTTCAGAGCATCTCACAAGTAAACCCTCCTTGCTTAAAGTGATGCTGTTCTCTTCCAATTCCATCTTCAGGTAGCATGGAGAACAATTAGTAGTTTATTTTTAGCTGTATGGACAGCTTCCTTGCTTAAAGTGATGCTGTTCTCTTCCAATTCCATCTTCAGGTAGCATGGAGAACAATTAGTATTTTATTTTTAGCTTTTTACTGGACAGCTTGTGTCCTGCCTCAGTATTTCTTTTGTAGACTCCACATGCTCAATTCCTTCCCAGATCTTGTTTCTTACACATCACCCCCTTCCTGCTGTTCTCTGGACTATACCCCATCTCTTTATCTGTTCCTTTAAGTGTGGCATCCAAAACCAGGGACACCATTACCACTCTGACCTCCTCAGGGACAGAATGAGCTGCAAGGTTGGACTTGATGACCCTAGAGGTCCTTTCCAACCATAGTAGTTCTATGATTCTGATAAATGACTTCCCTAATTGACCCAGAACTGTAAACTTGCCTTTCTAAGTCACTGCTGTGTCCTGTACCACATCTCATGTGTCCAAAAGGCCATTTGCTTTATTTCCATGGAGCAATTAACATGTCTCTAATGAGTTTTCTCTCACACAGATGTTCCTTTCTTTCCCATAATTCTATTTTTCACCCTTTCAGTCAGCTCCCTCTGGACTTTTACCTCACCAGTGCTTTGCTTTTGAATCCACTCCCTCATCTAAACAAACAATATCACTCTTGATTGAGAGGTGCTGAAAGGAGAAGAAAAAGACCTACACCAAGACTTCTGGATGAAATTAAGAAGTTAATTTTACATTAGAGGTGAGGAGTGCCAGGACTCCAGGTTGCATTTATTACCAGGGAAGCAAATCTCCACCTTTCACAAAGTCTATTTAAAAATCAGCTACACTCAGATCTTTGGATAAAGAGATTAGAAAGTTAAAAATCTACTTAGCTTTCAACAACAAAGGGCAATGTGATCCTCAGACTTCTTCATGATTGCTTTTTATACAGGAATGCAGGCTGAAAAACAAACAACTGGCCAAGTATAAGGCTGATGGGATTTAGAGTCTCCATGAGGAGCAAGAGAGGTCTCCTGAATTCCCTGTAGCTCATGGTATCTGAAGATCCTTCTCTGTTTGTACACAAATTTAGATGTGCAAGAAGCTGTCACAGGTCCTATTAGATGCTGTCACACAAGCTGTGGGCTCTGTGAAGCTCTCTAGAGGTAAAATTAAATATATATCTGTGTTCCTGGGTTTAAGTTCTTGGTTTTTTTTTCCTTTTTCTCTTTTTGGAGATCCTAATCATTGTAGCCATGATTTTTATGGCTCTCTACAAAGTTTTTCCTCCTCCCTTTTCCTTAGATTTTTTTCCCAAGCACTTAGAGAGCCTTAATAGAGTTGATGCTCAAAAGAACATTTCCACATCTCAGTTTTAAATATCTACTCCTTCAACTGAATTTTTACTTCTCTGCTGTATATAGAGGTTGAGAAATAGAATAAATAAATGACATACCTCTGTCATTTCCCTCATCATTCTGTCCTTCCTAAGGTCTTTAGTATATATTGAGAGTTAAGTCCTGGCCTTTCTTATTCTTTTTGGTCTCCTCTAATCCCTGCTGTGATTTTCCAGGAACTTTGATTATTATTAATCTTCTCAGGGCATCAAGACCTTTCTGTGTTCAAGTTTTTTACCAACCCAGAACAGGAAAATAACTTCTGATGTCAGGTATATTTAGATATCAAGTGGTTCTAACTAGTATTTACCATATTCCCTAGGAGGTGATTGCATGGATTCATTGGAAAGCATTATGGTAATCTGGCCACATCTTCCATTCCTCCTCTTTTCAGCCATGCTGTAGACTGCTGAGGTGCTCCAATTCACAAATATCTATTCCTTATGGAAACACAAAGATGCTTTCTGCCCCTCATGAAACACAGCTCCTTTAAATGCAACACTTTATTGTTCTCCTGAATTTCAGCTTCAATGAGAAAACGTCGTTCTCAGGGAGAACTGCAACTTGGTGATCAGTTTATTATGGAGTGTCAAAGACCCATGAAGGGGAGTGAAATTTTTACTGAAGAACTTAATTTCTCTTATTATTTGCCCAAGGAGCTAATTTAATTTATGGGAGGACAAAAAAACCCATTCCATAATTATTAAAAAATAAGACATTCCCTAATCTTTGTGTTTAATAATTAAAGCCACAAAAATGTTATGCTTTAGGTGGTGTAGCTTTGAGTTTCCAGCTTTCCATTCCTATGTTTAAGATTTTCTTTCTCCACAAAGTTCATCATTAACAGGACTTAAACTGCCTAATTCTCTCTGCTTCAGAAACTGGTAGTGCTGTCAAAGTTCCTTGCTAATTAGATACCTGATAGAGGGGCCCTGGTCACCTTGAAAATGAAAAAAAAGAAAGGTCTTTACAATCTGTGAGTGATTTAAGCCAGGCTAAAAACCCCTTTTACACAATATCAGATTGCATTTGCTGTCCCATGGATTTGCACAACACTGTATTTGTACAATATACCATAGCCCAGCACCAGTGCCAAACATGGGAGATCAAATAGGGTAAATTACTGTTGTTGTTGAGGTCTGATACACCAGAAGAAAAACACCAGTCTGAAATTACCGAAAGCTTCATGGGAAGGAGGAAAGGAGTTCCCAGAAATACACTGAAAAACGAATGCTTCCCCCTTTTGAAATGAGCTCACCAGAGCTTTCCAAAAGCAGATGAGTGGTCTTGACCTGATGAGTGTTTATCAACTGTCTGCGTGGCTGCTGGGCAGCTTTGCTCCCTTCAAAATTCCCCCTGTACATCTTGCTTCAAGAAGAAATATGGAAAAAATAGGGGGATAGGGTGTGCTATCAAGAGAATACAAGATATCTCAAGAATTACAGATTTGGATGGATCTGTCTGTGCACTGAAAAAATTCAGGATGCTTTTAGTGAACTTTATTCTGGTCAGAAGTGTTTTCAGCTTGTTCAGTGTTTAAAAATGCCTTTTTACAAACAGAACTGGCAAAGATTTAAGCAATAGGACAAAGGGATGCTTCAAGCTTTCAGTGAATCTCAAAAGAACAAGAAAAGTGAACTTTAGAATAACTGCAGCAACTTCAACTTGAGAAATAGCAAATATTTGCTATTATTAAAGATATTAAACATTAAATATGTTTGCTACTGAGTAATACAATATTGAGAAATAGCAAATATTTGCTATTATTAAAGATATTAAACATTAAATATGTTTGCTACTGAGTAATACCATCTTTTAGATACAAATCACAAAATTTGGCTTTCATTTTTCAATTGCTTTCTAATACTTATTAGGTAATATAAAGTGAATGGGAGTTTTAAAGATGGAATAGCTGCAGGAGGGAAAACTGAATCAACAGCTTCAAGCCCTGGATGAATGAAAGCTGAGGTGTCTTTGCAGGAAATTGTTTTACAAGAACCATTGTTCCATTGGGTTTTGGGGCAGGGATTGGAGGTTGGTTTGTTGTCTGTATAATGCCTCTCACAACTGGCTCTTGATTCCCTGATGGGTCTCTCTTCAGTGCTCCAGCAATCAAAAAAATAAATCAGAATGGCATTTTAAGGCTCTAATACTGTAAGTTACTTGTCCAAAGCCACAGAGTGAAGTGATGCAGAGCCAGATTTAGCACACAAGGTATTTTTTTTACTCAGTCTCAGACCATTATTTTGCTTCTCTCTAGCAAATGACCTTATTTGATGTGCTTCAATACATCCCATGGAGCAAAGGTGCTGGCAGTGGCATGGCAAGCCCCTCTCAGTCACTACAAACTGGATAGCAAGCTCCTTCCTTCCACTTTTGAAGGTCATGAGGCAACCTTCAGAAGAGCAAAAGAAACCCCAGGAGTCACATAGATGTGTTAGGTGATGGGCAGGTTAATATCCCTCCAGACCAACAGCTGGGAAGGACCTCAGCATACAATGAGGGTGGTGAAACCCTGTTCAGGTTGTCCAGAGAGGTGGTCACTGCCCCACCCCTGGAACCATCCCAGGGGAGGTTGGATGGGGGTCTGAGCACCCTGCTCTAGCTGCAGATGTCCCTGCTCCCTGCAGGGGGTTGGACTAGGTGGCCTTCAAAGGTCATTCTGCCCTGGCATTGAATTCAGTTAGTCTCTTATCCAGAAAAATCATTTCCTTAGGACAAGTACTGAATGCAGCATGGATCCCACCTATCCAACCTGATTACTTCCAGCAAAGTCAATGGAATTATTTACACAGGATAAGGTCCAGTGTGAAGAAATTCTTTAAAGCATAGGAGCAAAAACCATCCTGGATTTTGTCCATGCACAAAGGACCATGAGAGAGTCCCATTAAGGGTGTAGAGTACAAAGGGTGGGAGGCACAGGGTAGAACAGGGTAAGAAAGGAAATAATCTCAGTCAGGCAAATAGGGAAACTTATCCAAATAAGTGCTCCAAATCCATTTGAAAGTGCCCAGGGAACAGGTTGGGGCCTTCTTGAAGTTACAGTGGAATGAAATTATTATAAAAATAATATTAGAGGTGGGCACAGGCTGCAAATGTTACTACTTCTGAAAAAACAAATTGATTAAAAATCATTTCCTCTTCTGTTTCTCTGCCAAGACCTATTTTCAGGATTCTGCTTCCTCTCAATGAAATCTCAGGCACCTCAACCAAATGTATTAAAACAAATCCATTCAGGACTTGGCAAGTTAAAAAAAAAAGGAAATTATTTTAAAATATTTTGCTTTAAAATATGCTAGATGGTCATTTTTGTATTCATGCACATTTTCTTATTAATTTTGGCTGGTAAATAGTTCTCTGTAAAACAGGAACTTCACCATGCACCTTTCAGATATAGACTGGTTTGTGTGGATTTTCCTAATTCTTCTTTTCAGTGTTGTTTCATCTTGCTGCCTTCATGGAAGACAAAGTCAAGACAATAAGATTTTTTTGGGGGGTTGTGGCCTTCCTTCTGCAAGTTTCAGGTCATCTCTTGAAGTCACAGTGGCTACTCATGTGCTGGAAGTTAAATACAGACATTTATCAGCTTGAAAGTTTGAAGTATTCTTTAATTTGAGTAAAGGTCCCTCATGGAATTCTATCAATTCACAGGTTACAAAATTGAGAACAAAAGATATTTATCCCATGATGTTATTTCTAATGGAAAGAATAAGGAAAAAGAAAAGGTGAAAAAAAATCTTGTTTAAAAAGTGAATAAAATTTCTGTGTGAAATAAGTTTTGAGTAAGAATTTAAAATCAAGGCATGTCATTGTTTAATTTATTCTAGGTTGTTTGTGATGCTTTGCTAATATATTGCTCTTTTGTTCTTTCACAAAATGATAGTATTTTCACTCAAATCTCTCAAACACATGGGTAGGCTCATCTGTAAGACATTCCCCATCCCACATGCTGGGCAGCCAGTAGTTGAGTCATTAAAACCTGGTTGCAAACACATAAATAAGAATATTTGGGTGTTCTAGTATGTTCTCTAGACTGAATGGGATGAAGAAAGTTACAGATGTCCTTAGGTGGTCACAGGCTTGGGTTTATGTAAGGAACCTGTTTAGACATCCTGAATTCTTCAGTAGCATCTTGTGGGCATGGGACATTGACTAAGAAAACCATAGAGGAGTTTTGGTGAGTACAAGTTAATGCCATTTAGCCAGCCCACCCAAAGGATCCTCTCAAGCTGTGGTGAGAATGTTGCTCAGATGCTTTAAACCATGCTCAGGCACTTCTCGTGGTGCAACCTTTAAATGCCTCCATCAGTGGGGGTGAAGCAACTCCTGCCTGATGCAGTCATGTAGTGCAACAATTAAAACTGCAAATTGTTTTGTTGGTGGCCTTATTTTACCTAAACTTTACATCCTCCCCAAAAGAATGTGAAGACTGCAAAAAAAGAAACATCCAGGAGGTGGGAAGTAGCACAGAGAAGGTCTTCTCTTGCTTTTGTGCATCATCTCTTCAACGACATGGATTTCCACCAGCTTCCCATCTTGCTGATGGCACCTTCAGGGGGTAGCTTTGTGAAGTGGAAGATGCCACCATCCAAAGGACACTCAGGCCATGGTTTTTTCAGGAAATGGAGGCAACATCATGACTGGAGTAAGGACTTAGAGTTGGAAAGAGGCACTATTATAGATAGGCAAGATGAAGCTGTTTGAGGACATTGATACCATCCCTTCTTCTTCTCTATTCTCACTGCCTAACAGTAGTCTGGAGTATTCAGAGGAAGCCTCTAAGAATGAGTTCACCATTTTAGGGGGGGTTAGAGAGGGACTTCTGGCTTTCTTTTGCAACAGGTACAGAGCACACAACTTTGAGTTGTGCTTTGAAGAAGTCATCATGTGAATGATGACACCGAGGACCCTGGAGAAATGAGGTTTCTGGTTGCCTCTTCAAAAATCAGCTGATGTTTCTGATCATTTTGATTTCAGTTTCTCTGTTTCTGTCCCCAGTTATAAAGTGAGGATCACACCACCTCCTCCTTATAGGTATGAAAGCAAAGTCACCACGTTTGTGACCAACTGCTGTGACTAGATGAAAATGTCCATGAAGAGATTTATCATCTCTTCTCAGAGCAGGGCTTGGTCACTTCATACTCTAGAGATTTGGTTTAAATCCTTATTCACTATCCATTTTGTTGAGCTCACCTTCTGGCCTCTCAAGCTCACTGGTCTCCACACCTCTCCTTATTTTTGCCTTACTACTTTGCTCCTCTGTGTTCTCCTTTCACTGTTTCTTGACTCTGGTGGCTTCCAGAGAGAAACTGGGATGTTAGGAGGGATTGTTCTTAGTTCTGCACTAGGAAGCCTGTATTTCCCTCTTCACTGGCATGTCCCACTAAGCTCCATAGGTTCCCATGGAGGAGCACCAGTAAGGATGGCAGATACCACCTCCAACCAGCACAGAGAAGAACTCTACCACGCTCATGGGGAATTGAATCTATCCAGCCTAGGCAAGCAGATTTTTTTTCCAGGGGCTTATAACTTTGCCAAATCTGGGCAATTTTTATTAAAAACTTTTCCCCTGCCAAACTTCAAGTCTTTTCTCCAAAACATGGAGGCACTAGAACTTTTTTAATGAAATGGTTATTAAAACCCAAACAAAAAACTAGAAATAATAACATGTTTTTCTCGCAGTTGTTCTCAGAAAAGTTGTTCTGTTGTTCTCAGAAATGGCTGAACCAGTTCAGCCTGATTTATTTATTTTGGAAAGAGTCAGCTGAGACAAATTTTCAGCCTGGGAAAATTCAGCCCAACTGGTTAGCCTGTCTTAAAGTTTGGCAAAGTTTAATGCCAGTGAAAATGGTCTTATCCTGAGAAGTCAAAGGCAAGCTTACTGGTCAGCATTGCTCCTTGCTTAGGATGGAAAAGGACTATAGATATCTCTAAATAAACTGCTTTTTTTGGTTGAATGTTTCAGATTCTTTGAGTATATCTTGCTCTACAAAGATGGAGTGATGTTTCAGATTGAACAAGTGACCAAGCTTTGCTCCAAGATCGCTCTGACAGAGCCGTGGGATCCATATGATATTCCTGCCAACTCAACTTATGAAGATCAGTACTACATTGGGGGACCTGGAGACCAAATTATGGTACAGGAATGGTCTGACAGAAAACCAGCCAGGAAATGTATGTGCACGCTTTTGTTTCATCTTAATAAAAACCTTAATAAACTGAAGACTTCCTAAAAAGTCTCTGCTACCCAGGGAAAAATTAACTTATGTTTCACCCCAGCTTTCCCTATTTCTATAAAGTTTGCTGGGAAAAATAAGTATTTTTATCTAAAGTATGTTTTATATATATATAAGTATTTTATATATTATCTAATAATAATAATAACCCTGTGCACAGCATATAATTTTATTGTCAATACATTAAGAAAATGTTTCATGTCTCAACAGGATCAATTATATCCGTGGGACTTTTTACAAGGTCTTGTAGTGATAAGTTGAGGGTAATGGCTTCAAACTGCAAGAGGGTAGATTAGATTAGAAATTAGGAACTTCTTCACTATCAGGAAGTTCTTCACTGTGAGGGTGGTGAGATGGTGACACAGGTTGCCCAGGGAAGCTGTGGATGCTCCATCACTGGAGGGGTTCAAGACCAGGTTGGATGGAGGAGCTTTGAGCAACCTGCTCTAGTGGGAGATGTCCCTGCCTGGGGCAGGGGGGGTGGAAACTAGATGATCTTTAAGGTCCCTTCCAACCCAAACCATCCTATGATTCTAGGACTTGTGTTTTAGTTCATTTAGTTTCAGATTTTGGTATAGAACAGCATCATTTTGTGCATAATAGCAGCAAAGCAGCTATGTTGGCATAGAAGACATCCAGTTTGTGGCTCTGAAGCAATGGACATCTTTAATAATCACCTAAATTTTATCTTCTAAGAACCATCTGCTCACAAGGCTTAGTTCTGCATTTAGCAGCTGAACACCTGCATCAGAAAAGAAAATAAACTGAATATTCCAAGGTTCAGTATGTTCAGTTTTGGACACACAGCCATTTATGAGCACATTGGCTTCAATTTCATCTATGGTTTACTGGTGACCCCAACAACTCTAAAGATAATTTTAAAACCCCCATGAAATTGATGGAATTATTCAATAATTGCAATACTTATGGTTATAGACATCTAAGATCTAGGCTGGTTATGAACCTGAGCATTTAGCCAGAGGAAATTTCTTTCTTTCCTGAATGAAAGTAGAAAGAATGAAGTGGAAGATGAAGGATAAGGTCATTATACCTCTAACGAGGTTGATACATCCTGTGGTGTTCTACAAGAGGCAAATTATCTCTTACTCCAAGAATTTTGTTTTTTCAGAGCTGGTATTTTTGGAACTTTTATGGAACTTAATATCCAGATACATTAAATTAATGATGTGTGATTTTTATCCTGTGCTATTTTGTATCTCCAGTGCTTTTCTGTATGATCACAGAAAGAATCCCAGCATGGCAGGGGTTGGAAGGGACCTCTGGAGATCACCTCATCCAACCCCCCTGCTAAAGCAGAGGCACCTACAGCAGGTTGCACTGGAATCATTCATAAAAATAATGCCTTCATGTTGTCAACCCTTGTGCCTTTCAGCTAATATTGAATTTGAATCTAGAAATTATTTGTTAAAATGACAAAGATTTCAGTGGACCTAGAGGCTACCTTGGGAGCAACATATTTTACCTTCATTTTTTATTCAAAATTCTGACCAAAGACTTGTTGAGGAAAAGAAAGTTCCATGTCTGAACACTCAAAACCAAACTCATTGGAGTCAGAATGTTTTTGGTATATTAAGATGCCCTGGAGAGAGATATTCAAATATTGCTCAGCTTGCCACCCTTTCTTTAAATACCATGTTTTATATCACCCCTTATCTATTGCTGATATGTGGTACAGCATCTGACATAACACTAGAAACAGAAAATATAAGTTGGATTGCTGCTGAGTGAGAGAAAAGTGTCCTGGGGACTGGAAAAAAATGTTACAGGCATCCCTCAGAGGAGCTGATTTATGATCACAATAGATAATTCTGTATTTTAACCTCATGAGTTTCTATTATCAAGAGAGGGGAAACACATAAAACTAGATGAAGTGTATGATGGAAGGGGTAAAGACCACAGATGATGCCCATGGGTTAATAAAAAAGATTTTAAAGTGAAGGGTATTGAATGGAAACCACCTCCCTGGTTTTGACTGTAGAAATAACACCTTCATGAGGTGAAATTAGAGGTGATGGCAGAGGACATGGGGAGAGGAGTGAGGGAAGACCTCAGAGAGAAGCATGGTGTGGAATTAAACTGAAGTGAAAGAGACTTGCTACATGACATAAATGGTAAAAATCAGCATTGAGGGTAGTCTTGAAATAATTAACTAGTGGAAATGCTTGGGAGGAGTAGGAATTTTAAAAATTAACATAATGCTATGAATATAGATGATGGGAAACAGGAGGAAAGAGTTAACAGGTGGAGGCACTGGAGTTGTATTTGGGAAGCTGGAAGTGGGCAGATTCAGGCTGGATGTGAGGAAGAAGTTCTTCCCCATGAGAGTGGTGAGACCCTGGGATGGGTTGCCCAGGGAGGGGGTTGAGGCCCCATCCCTGGGGGTCTTTAAGGCCAGGCTGGAGGAGGCTCTGGGCAGCCTGATCTAGTGGGAGGTGTCCCTGCTCATGGCAGAGAGGTTGGAACTGGGGGATCCTTGTGGTCCCTGCCAACCCTGACAGATTCTGATCTGTTTTAGTAGAGGACTTTAGAGCCCTAATGGCTCAATGGTTGGACTCGATGATCTTGGAGGTCCCTTCCAACCTAAAGGATTCTATGATTATTGAAAGGTGACATATTGATGCCGTGGTGATATCATGGTTTCAAACGTGCTTGCCACCAACATATTCAGATGTAAGATCACCACAGTGCCCAAATTCTACCAGTTTTGGGGCCCTTTGTGGTGTTGGCAGCCACGCACAGGGACAAACCTATGGGCAGTGCCAGCCTGTAGGCTTTCCTTGAGACACAGCCAACGTTTTGATGGCCACCACGACCCGTTCCTTCCTCCTTGTGACCTAACTCCACATTTCTGCCTCATGACAGCGGAATCCTGGGTTGGTGTTTACACAGTCAAGGACTGTTACCCAGTCCAGGAAACCTACACCAAGAACTCCAGCGTGACGACCTCCACTCGCTTCTTTGACCTCCAGCTTGGCATTGCTGACCCCTCGGTGTTCACCCCACCCAGCACCTGCCAGGCAGCCCAGATGAGAAGGATGGATGATGTCTGCTGATCGTGGACACTGGCTGCCCCAGGAAAACACTGCTGAGCCAAGAGGATGGTGGTTAATCCTCAGCTGCTGCTCTCTGAGCTGATTTTTTCAAGCTTCTCGTTGCTCTTTTGGGGATTTTAAGTTTTCCACTTGAAGGAGGACATAAACATTTAAGTAAAATATGGAACCCAACCCATCTCCTTCATCACATTAAGCTGTCCAGTGATGCACTTGCAGTATTACATAGTTACCCCTAAGATAGTATTTATAGATGCTATTTATTTTAGCTGTGGATGATTTTCCTTTGGCAAACGTTATTTATCATTTCAAGAAGACAGAGCACAAGCAGAGGGCAATAATGGGAACACTGAGAAGGAAAAACTAGATTTTGTTGTTGTGGTTATTTCTGGGGACTTGGAAGGGGAAATGTCCTGGGTGAGACCTCATCCCCAAATGAAAAATAGCCCATTTTAAACAATATATATCAAAAGTATGGAAATTCAGTCTCGTGGTTTTGTTCTGGGGTTTGTTTTCTTTTCAAGGATGTGAAAGGAAGGGAAGGAGGGAGAGGTACAGCCCTGGCAAAGGAAGCCAAAGTTTTCTTGCAGTGACTACACTGTAGAAGTGTTCCAGTGGGGTGCAATGAGCCATTTTTCAGTCATATTTTACTTCAGCACCCACTTTTCAAGGCAATATTAGCTTGGACCTATGCAAAGAGATTAAGAGGTTCTGCACTCCAAATGGATTTAATATTTTGTAACCATTTTCTTCAAAAGTGCTTACTCAGAGAGAATGGAAACACCTTTAGAATTCCAAGTGATGGGCAGAATGAAAGTCCCCTTAAAGGGAATAAATAGCTAACCAAAAAAAGCATGGGAAGGGCACATATTCTGCTTGAGAAAACTCAAATATTAATGCACCTTCATGCCCTCAGAAGTGTGGAATGGTGATGGGTTTTGCACTTCCAAGTGAAATTAATTGGCTTATTCTCCAAGTCTAGGCATGAATTTTATTCATTATTATTTGCAAAGAAGATTTGAAGCCAGATTCTTCTGTCCATGTGTTGGGTTGTTTGCTCCAGAAGCTGGGTGGCTGAAAACAGCCCAACATTGAGAAGTTGGATGCCCCTGGAGGAGAGATGCTGGGCAACCTTTTAGTGCTTTCTACACTCAGAACTTTTTGTCCATCAGCAAATGCTACAGTGGGTGCTTTGCTTCCCCAGTTGTGCTCAGGATGGCATTTTAATTTACCTTGTGCCTGATGAAATATTCAGAAACATGCTAAAATTTAGGGGGCTCATTCAAGATTTTCCTTCAGACGTGACCATCTCACTGAAACATGCTACTGGAAGGAAGATTTGGTTTCCCTGAATTTAGAAAGCATTTAGCCTGTACTTGCCTTTTGTATTTTTTTTCCTGCATATTGTCCTCATTAGGGCAATGATTAACATGCATTTCTTAATATCTGTGTCTTGTGAGAGGCTGGAAAATGTAATAAATCTGGCTAGCCAAGATGAAGCTGTGGTACTGTATCATTTGGGCTGAGTTGTGACAGAGCAGAAAGCTGAGTGATGAGGGTGTTTGTGTTCTCTTTTGCTGACAGGAGTAGAATTTCTAGCAACAAGATGAAATGTTCTTTTCACTATAAATTTGCAAAAGGTCTGCTACACAGGAGTGCTCCAAAAATGTTGCTGTGACACACAGGGCAGCTTTCTATGGCTAAATATTTACTTCAACAATGCTGTTGTCCTTATTTACACACTGCAAACTCAACAAAGTTGGCAAAGTGATGTCAAAATCCACATTTTTGGGTTATGGCTTATAAATTAGGCACAAACCCAATATAAAGCCCAAAATACCTGTGCCTGGTTACTCAACAAAGTTGGCAAAGTGATGTCAAAATCCACATTTTTGGGTTATGGCTTATAAATTAGGCCCAAAATACCTATGCCTGGTTTGTTCTCTTGGTCATTATTTGCTACACGTCGTTATCTTGGACCACAAGAGATGTTTTTGTCTTCATGCAACCATGCAAATGACTCAATAAGATGGAGAATAAAAGGATATTAAAGCAGCCATCTAGTGTCCTGCCACAAAAATGGGGTTTTCATGTGTTTGATAGCCCAGGGAATTTGCTTATCTTAGTTATCCCATGGAAAAATCAATAATAAATTGGTATGTACCTGAGTTCTATTGTCTTCTGCTGGGTAAGGGTGAGGACCTGGGTAGCCTGTGAGACAGAGGTGGTTTTGGGAGCTTTCCAGTGCTCCCTGGTTTCAGCTGGGCCAGAAATAGTGCCAACCTACACCTCCCTGCCAGATTTTTGTGTTGCTGCTTGGAGGCTCTGCTGAAAGCAGGATGTGTAGAAGCACAACATTGTTTTATTTAAAGTTAACCAAACATTCCTGCACCTTAAAACGGGTTTCGTTTGAGTTTGGGGAGGAGAGCTGGGCATTTGGTTCAGTTCCTATTTTAACAGTTTGCTTAACTCTGGTATTAGGGTCAGATTTTGCTGCCTCAAGCCATGCTGAAGTGCTGCTGCTTCCTAGGACGTGCCAACTTTCAGGAAAAAAACACAATAATCCATAGTCAAAGTACATTTTAGTCAAGAAATCTCTCAAAAAACCCAATATTCTTATTTTGGGATAGTAACAAAATGAGAGTTTTCCACCTTGAAATTCATTTCATTCTTGTGCTCACACTTACTCCATACAACCCTCCATCTCTTCTCCCCTCACCCTTCACTTCCCAATGCCAGTGGAGCCCACTCCCAAAACAGCATTTACAAGCCTCACATGCATTTATTTCAGTAGGAAGTCAGCACCTCAATATCTGATGGATCTGACCTGGATCTGGCCTCTTGAATTCTGCCAGCAACCTTCTCTCAAGCACAAGAGCAGCACCACCCATAACCATCCTACTGAAAGCAGCATTGGCTCAGATGCAGTTGCCAGTGGCCCAAAATCCCAATCAATAAGAGTTCTTGGCACATCTGCATCACATCCTGCATCTCCTCAGCCACAGACTGGTGCTGGAGGCAAACTCTCTGTCCCACAGCAGCAGAAAGGCACATCAGGAAATCATCAGTGAGTTGCTTGCTCCTTAGCCTTGAGGAATAGAGATTTCAAGAGCAGCCACACAAAAAGACAGAGATCCATGGCTGTAAAGATCTCAAGGTCTCCTTCTTCTGCTGACCATTTGCCCAACATAGAATGATATTATCATGAACAGGCAGCCCAGCAGCCAAACTCCTTCTCCACTCCCACACCACACCCCAGAGACCCAAAGTGCCAGACAAGCAGAGGAGGAACAAGTCAATGCACTCACCCACCACAGTGGACATGAAGAAGGGGCAAGCTGGCCAAGGAAGCAAGTCATGAGCGATGGAACCAGACAGAA
>NW_008611814.1:316-6230 GCF_000691845.1 Merops nubicus | reverse complement strand
GCTGGCCAGGCCCTGGGTGAAAACCAATCAGGAGGGTCTTTCTTGCCTGGTTGTGGACACCATCCCTATGCCAACCCTCATTCAGGGCTGAGGGTTAAACCCCAGCACTTCCCTCCCTCAGCTTCTCTTCCAGGAAGCTGCACGGATGGCAAGGACTTGGGCACATACAGATTTAATCTTCACATCTGCATTAGGCCCAGGGACAAATGAAGCAAGGTTGGGAGGCTCTTTAAATGGTTCTGATCATTCACTGCTTCGTTAGGAGAGAGGGAGGAAAGATCCAATGGGTAGACTCAGCAAAGAGTGAAAGGTATGTAGGATGAGAATGATGAGGTGCTGCTAGGAAGCTTCTAGGGTGAGTTTCCAACCATTTCTCTGAGTGCATCCTGGTTTAACATAGGCCAGACAAAGGTCCCTGTGCTTTGACAGGGCTGTTGCAGCACAGAGCCTGGAACTGTGCTCAGGACTGGAATGATGCCCATGGGTACAGCATGAGATTTTGGTGGAGATAAGGCCAAATAAGCCAGGGGTGCACTTTTTGTAGGCAGGAGGGAGTTGGCTGGTGACTTACCTGTTTAGCTACAGGAATATATGTAAATATATGTGTCTTTTAGGAGGGGTGCTGCCTCTGAGTGCAGGCTGAGCCCATCAGGGTTGAGAAGAACAATTCTCACCATCCTATCTATGAGAACCCACCTTAGGCTCCTTCCCTTCCCACTCTTCAAAGCAGGAACAGCAATTCTGCTTCCCAGTTACTTTTGTCTCCCAAACTGGGGTAGCTCTGGGGCCAAACCCACCACCCCAACCCCTGGAGCCCAGGGAAGCCTGGATAACAAAATTCCACGTGTGTGTTAGACGTGTGGGCTCACCCCCTGCACCTCTATGTGCCCACCCCATGCCTGGAGCTGTTCCTCATGTGCCCAGCACCAGCCATCCCCATTCATTGAGCTCAGCTCGGGCTTCGTCTGACGCCAGGCGAAGGAGCTGGTGAGGAAAAGGAGAGGAGAAGAAAGGCAAAGAAAGAAAAACCTGCTGGGCTCCCCCTGCTCCCTGCTGGGGTTTTTCCCACGCTTGAGAAACAGCTTTGACGTTCCTGGAACAGCAGCAGCTGAGCTGCCAGCTCTGTCACAGCCCATGTCACGCTGAAGGAGAGGGTTGGGTTTCACCCTCAGCACTAAAATTATCCTTCAGGCCAGGCCAGGGATCCAGTTTTGGTTTCTGTGGAGGAAACGTGCTCGTTCCCATCCCACCTGCCCCTGTCCTGCAGGCTGTGACAGCCCATCAGTGCTCCTCAGCTTGTCCATCAGTGCTCCTCAGCTTGGCCCCACTGTCCCCTCTCCTCACAGCAAGCAAGGTTCATGTTCCTTGTAAGAGAAAACAGGAGAAAAACAGCAATGAAAGAGCAAGGTGAAGAGAGGAAGAGATGATGTTGAAGCATCTCAACAGAATGATAGCCCAGAAATTAGTCAATCATAACCCAGTAAAAGAAAGGGGGGAAAAAAGATGGTAAAAAGAGAGAGAACCATCTGTGCCTGGCCCTTCTCAGCCTGATTTATGGGTTTATGGAACAGCCATGGGGGGGACAAAATCCCAATTTAGAGGTTCCAAACATTGGTTTTCAGGCAACACAAAGCTCTGAAAGACCTGGTCAGCCTGGCGAGTGACTGTGGGGTTTGCTCACCTGGACACTGCTCACTCATTGCTTGGTGGCCTCGTGGGGACCAGCACATTAAAGCTCACTAACAAAAGCTCTCCCTCTGGAGGATCTTCTTCAAGAGCAGAAGGAAACGTTGGACATTGCCTCCACGGCGAGTCGTGTTCCCCCCAGCCAAAAGCACCAGGCAGAGGTGGCCAAGGACAACATCTCTACACCTTCCTCTTCTTTTTTTTGGTGGCTGTCAAAGGGCTTTAGAGGAGGAAGACATCTGGGGCCTGTGTTTGGTCAGGTGTCTCCAGCACTACAAGCTTTGGGCCACCTGAAGCCAAGGGTGTGAGCAGAATCGTTGCACTCGAGTGTTGGAAGAAGCAGCTTTGGTTCCTACTGGAAAGCCTGACATGAAATTAAGAGGAAAACATTTGGGATGAGCTGGAAACCCCAGATCAGGCTGTCAATGGCCATAGTTAAAACAAAAGAAAAGCCAAGAAATGATTAAAGAAGAAAGCCAAGCAACACCTCCACTTCCAAAACAAAAATTTCCATCTACATTGGCTAAAACCCATGATCTTTATGGGTTTTTTTTTTTGATGTGGCAGTCAGTGGAATTATCTGGGAATTGGATACTTCCAGCCTGGATTGTTCCTAGCTACAGCACAGCACGGGAATGCAATTAGTGCAGCTAGAGCTAATTGTTTCAGGATGTTCCAGCATTCATGTGCCTCCTGGGGCCCTTTGCAAGGAGGAAAGCCTGGTCTTAAAATGCACTGACTACCAGTTGGTTTTCAAGCACGACTCAAAGGATCACTTCTAGCTTATAAATTCCATATTGTCTGAAATCCTTGCACCTGATAGACTCTTTTTTGCCCCAAAACGCTTTGTCCAGGGGTGCTGATGGGAAGGGAATTCATCTCCAGCCTTGCTCTGCCTCCTGACCCTTTGGACACATGGAAGGACTTGTCTCAGCACATCGAGATGGCATCAAAATGTGGAGACTCTTTAACTGAGCATCCAGAGCCTGGCAGCTTTCTGCACTCACTGCACCAGCTCTGCAAACTGATTAAAGTCCAAATTTTCATGACTTAAACAAAAATAATTAAAGAAGTTCCTTTGAACCTGAATAACATAATCAGTAATTTTATCTAACCAACGTTTTCAGGTGTTTTTCCAGCAAAAACCTTCAATCCTTTTTGTGCAGCTGGCAGAGGACACATCAGGGGTGACCAGAAGCTGTGCCCAGTGGGTGGCCACTTGGGATGGCCTCAGGGCCAGCACCCCAAAGCCCTTCCTTCAAAGGATGCTGGGTGGGGCTGCAGGGGACAACCCAGTCACCCCCATGTCACAGTGCCCCAGGGCCACACAACAGGGAGCATCCTCCCCTGTCCTGCTGCCAGAGCTGGCCCAGGAGCAGCCCACACTCACCCCGGGGGAGGTCCTGGAGCTGCTGCAATTCCAAAGGAAGGACACCAAAAGCTGGACAAAGCTCCTAGAGAGGGGGAGAACCACCAAGCCTGGAAGTGCCCAAGGCTTCCAGGCTTTTTGAGCTGGATTGCAGTGGGCAGACCAAGGGAACTCCTCCCTGAGGAGCCCTGCAGAGCTCTCCACCCTCACCCCCTGTGGAGCCAGGGGCAGCAGCTGTAAGAAGTAGGATGTGGAGATGTTGTCAGAGGTCCCAGTGCTCTGGAGCACCCAGCGGTGTCCTGCCAGGCACGGGACAAATTCCTGTCCCCAAGAGGTCCATCAGGCTGGGGACATTTGGCCACTCTGGGCAGCCCCAGGGATGGCCTCAGGTTGAGGCAGAACAGGGCCTGCTGCTCGTGCCCCACAAGGGTGGCCTCTCGTGCCCTGTGTGTAGGGGGAGGAAGCCCCCAGCCCAGGTCCTGCTCAAGGAGCAAAGCCCCAGAGACAGCTCTGGGAGGGGACAAGTGGGCACTGGCACCACACAGCTCCTCCTCTTCTTCATGTGTGAGCAAGCCTGGCCCCCAGCCTCACTCCTCAGGGAGCTGGGACAGCTCAGCCTCACCTCATGCTGCCAGAGCACTTGAGCTTTTGCATGCTGGGTGGTACAGGACACTGGTCATTGTCCTCTCTACAGCAAAAAAATAGTTACAATTAAATTAGATGTGAGATCAACTGGGATTTCCCTTTTTTTAGATGTGCCAAAATGCAAATTCATGTGAAAAAAAAGTCACACAGAAAAAGAAAGTCACACTGATGATGGTTGGAGTTGATGATCTCAGAGGTTTTTGCCAACCTTATTGATTCTATGATTATTAAATCTTTTGAGTGTATTCTAGAAAGAGCCTTCTCTGTGCATCAGCCAGTTATCACAGAACTACAGATGGTTTGGGTTGGAGGACACCTTAAAGATCACCTCGTCCCCTGAACCTTCCCTGATGGGTGCAGCATTTAACTTCTGCCTCCAGATCATTGATAAAGACCTTGAACAGAAGTGGCTGTAGGATTGAGCCCTGAGGAATGTTGCTGGCAGTTGGTTACCAGCCAGATGTACCCCCATTTACCACAACCCTTTGAGTGCTGCCCTTCAGCCAGTGCTTCACCCAGTGCATCACCTACCTGCTTATTTCACAGCTGGACATCTTGTCTAGAGAGATGCTGTGAGGAACAGTACCAAAAACCTCACTAAAATCCAGAAAAACTACACCCACCACCTTCCCTTCATCCACTAGACAAGGGACTTTACTGTAGAAGGACATCAAATTAATTAAATGGGACTTTCCCCTTGTGAACTCATAGAATCCTAGAATCACTGTGGTTGGGAAGGACCTCTAGGATCATCAAGTCCAACCATGAAAGTTAAAGGCTCTGTAATCTGCAGATGGACAAGAAGGAGCATCATGAAAGAGTCCATCCAGTACCCTAGTTTCCAGGTCCAATATGGCAATGATCTGGGCTCATTGTGGTTTTTTTTACTTTCCCTTGTGAAATATGTTTCTAGAAGACTGGAAAACTCTAAGAAGGAAAACTGGTCTCCTAAATATCTTCACTTCTTGTCACAGCACAGGTCTGTTGGCTCCATAGTTCCTGGCATTTTATTTTGAGTGATCTACAGTAGCTGCAGAGCTCAGCTGCCACCCCTTGAAGTTCAAGTTTATTCTCTCCTGTTCAAAAATTCTTCTTTCTCTGTCCACTCCATGGCTGGCCTCTGCTCCAAGCTCCAACCACTGTGGTTTTCCAGTGACTCCATCCCTCTGCTTCCCTTCTTTGAGTACTGTAAAGCTCTCATAAGCACATTGTAAAGCATTTCTTATATGGTACTAAAATGCTTGAGCCCTTTTCAGGTGGCAGCTGAGAAGACCTCACCCCTCAATCTTTAGGATGCTTTGTTTCAGTCTAACATTAAAAACAGTGGACATCTGCTCACGAAACTCATTTCTATGTTGATGCTCCTTTGGAGCAAAGGACATCAATGAGTGTGATGCTCTGGATGACTGTAGACACCCTTAGAACACATTTCTTCCAGAAAGCTTTTCATCTGAACTCCTGCTGCCCCTGGTAGGGGTCTTCCCAAGTTAAACACGGCATCTCCAGGAAAGAAAAGTCTTGGCAGATGGTGTGAGCTCATTCTCAGCCTGTGTTTAGCTTTCGTGTTGTTTCCACAGGATCTGAAGATGGACTGAAGTTAAAAAGTGAAAGGCTAAATCACCAGGGAGATGGGGGGAAAAAAGTGTTTTCCTGAGGTCTGTAAATCTTCTAGAGACGTTTGAAAATGACAGATAGCTGCCTTGGCTGGGTTTGATGCTAGCAGTGAAGAAACTAAGCCCTACTTGTACATTTTGAAGCTGTCTCAGAGAGGGTTTGTTTCTCAGTTGGAGTGTGGATGACTCAGAGCCATCAGGAGGCCCAGGAGACCACGCAGCAGGTCCTCCCGTGGTGCAAACCAGAGTCAGTCCACAGCCTCCAGGGGAGACAACGCCGGCTGGTGCTGAGCAAGCTGCTGACTCTGACCTACCACCTGCTGCCCACGAAACCCAGGCAAACAACCCTTTTGTGGACCATCAAGAGCCACCTTAGAGAGCTCCTCATTCTACAGCCTGGCTCAGTTCTACCTCTGCCTTCCCCGACCTCCCCGGTGACGTGTTGGCGCGACCGCGGTGAAAAACCCTCAGATTTCCTGCTCCATGCCCTCACCCCGGGGGCCAGGGGACACGACAGCAGAGAGGTGACCTCACAACCTCTGGGGTGTGATGAAAGCAGGATGCTTCCACGTCAGAGGTGGCCAGGAGCACCCCTGACTTT
>NW_008611814.1:0-268 GCF_000691845.1 Merops nubicus | reverse complement strand
CACGCCAGCCAAGCCCTGGGAGTCCCAGGGCTCTGGTAATTAATGAACTCCTGGCTCAGCAGCCCCTAACGAGCACATGCCAGAGCACGCAGGGGTGGCACTCGCTGCCACGAAAGAGGGGGCTCTGGGGAAAAACAAAGAGGAAGCAAAGAGCAGCCTCCTGCCAATAAAGGTGTTGGGAGGGCAAGGCTGGGGAGCTGGTGCTCTGCACAAATGGGGCTTTCTTGACTTGTGCTCAAGCTTGGGGGAGTGCTGGGGTTTAAACCCC
>NW_008611813.1:0-19320 GCF_000691845.1 Merops nubicus | reverse complement strand
ACCAGTACAACTTGTTTAATATATATGCCAAAGATTTTACTCTTCAGTATTTTTTTTTTTGAAAAGCGTAACTATTTGGTGTAATAGCATTAATCAGAACCTGTCAGTTTATGTCAGAAAGACTCTTTGGTGGCTTTATCACAGGATTCCCATAGCCGTAGTTTTGCAGAGGAGCCCATATTTAAAATTTCAGATGAGTTTTAATATCAAAATTCCTACAATGTTAGATGGATTTTCTTGTTCTTTCACTTAGACATCTTGTTGTTGAACTAAAGCTATTATGGAGCATTTTAAACTATAAATTTGTTTTGCTCTGTTTAATAGGTTTAGCTTAACTTATGGCAGCTGTCCATAGAGTTTTGAGTTCCCTAAGTATAAAAAGCCCAGTCACATTTTACAAGATTAATATAACTGGTAGCTCTAATGATTTGGAGAGATGGGCATACCAAAATCAACACTGACATCTTGATGAAACTATAGGTCAGAGGACAGCAATATGGTCTTTAGACTAAGACTTTATTTCTAAAAGCAGCAGTCTATACAACTGTACTGATCCAATGAATTTCACAACGAAGTTGTGAATCCAGATGATGAAACTTAGTTTCAGTTCTTTGCCATTGTAACAGATAGTGGGTCTTTAGTCAAAGTGTTAAGGGAAACTGTGGACCTTTGACCAAGGCATCAGCCAGGCTAACTCCAAAAGGACAGGTGCCTGTGTGCACAGATATGTGCATACAGAGATGGCCAGACATGCTGATCAGGACAGCATGGTACAAAGCTTTTACCTGCACCCAGGTATTCACCAACATTCCCATACATTTGAGCATGAGAGGCCTTATACCACCACTGTTCTAAACTGAGTGATATAGAGGTTCATTATGGATGATCCACATGCATGGATCCTCTCCATCCACAGAAACATCCACATTTGCACATCTTTTGATATTAGCATGGCCTCTAACACTGCCTAATGTCCATCATCAGATCCTACGCTCAGTCTTTACATCAGTCTTAGGATGAGAACTTGATCTGTGTGCATGTGCGTCCCCTCCTCACTGGCAAGTCCAGCTTCAGTTGTGAATCATGTACCCACCCAAATACAGAAAGTACAAAGGGCTGGGGAAGGAGTTTGAGAAGGCAAACAGCAGTGTTGATGAGGCAACAGCTGTAGCCAGACAAGTGTACTGACTCTCATTTCCACTCCTCTTTCCAAGACTTGTTGCACTCCATCCAATTCAATCCTTTACTTTCACCTTTTCTTTAGAGATTAAGATGAAAAAGCTTGTGGGTCAAGATAAGGACATTACTAAGTACCATCATGGATGGGTAAAACAACCTCAAATTGAGTAAAACAAATTTAATTTATTACCAATTAAAAACAGAGTAGAAGAATAGAGAAAAAATAGAGTAGTCCTTCATGGACTGCAGGGCAATCTTTGCTCTGACACCAGGAGCACCTCCTACTTCTTCTCTCTATGTGGTGTTTGCAGGGCTGTTTCCTTTCAAAATTTTTCTCATTTGTCTCTCTCACAGCTGCTGTAAATAAATTTTGCCCCCTCTTAGATACATTAACACAGAGGTGCCTCTTGCTTGGCTGAGGGGCTCAGCTGTGCCCTATAGTGAGTCTGTTTGAGCTGGCTGGAACCAGTTGGAACCAATTAAAATAACAAAAAAACAATAGTATTCAAAAACACTGAGGGACAGATACTCTGTGTTTATGTAAGAAAGAATAATTTTATTTGCATCAGCTGAGAATCTCATTCTAGATATCCAAATGTTTTGGGTAGATAGAACAAGTATTTGTAATAGGAACCCATTGGATGTGCAAAAAATGTATGCAGAAGAATGTACAGTGTGCTTTTTTAGAAAGAAATCCTTCTTTTAAGTAGCAGAAATTGAAAAAAAAATGCTTTTATAGTTGAAGCAAAGCATTTTTTTTCCTGTAAACGTATAGAAATAAAAGAAGTAAACTTTTTGTCCATTTTAGTCTTTGTATGAGTTATTTCTTCTCTTCTCAAGAATCTTGTTTTGAAAACTTCAAATGAATCAATCTGTACTGGAAAGCCATTGACATTCATCAACCAGGCCATTGATCTGGTCAGTGGTGTTTAAAGCTTTTCAGCTTTTGCCTTGGAAGTTCATCAGAACGAAGATTTCTCTAATGCAAAATCTCCTGAAGATTATTCTGAGGCTATAGATTACACCCTCTTTTTAAGACCTACTGCCAAAAAAAACCACAAAACAATCAATTTTGGATCAGTTGACTTAACCCGGGAAGACCCAAAAAGAAAGCACTCAAAGCCACTTAAAACTACATTCAATCTTAATACTTGCCCATGACAAGGGAACAAAAGTGTGACCTGATAGCTATCTTAGCATCAGTGTTTTGATCTTTCATGTTTTATTGGTGAGGTTTTTATTTTAGTGTGAAGCTTTAAAGTTGTTTAGAATTTGTGCCTGTCAGGGGTAGTTTGGCTTTTGTTTATAGGGAAACCTTTTTTTCTTTCTTTCCTTCACACACACTATCTTTAGTAATATGTTTTCCACTTTCTGCTATTTTTTAGTAATCTTGTTAAAACAGAGAATATTAAACTATTCTTTCTAAATTGGAAAACTGCCTTAATAAGTAATAATATGGAGAAAGAGTAATACATGTTTCAAACAGATCAGTTCCAGTGGCAGTTATAATAAAGATAAGGAGAAGAACACAAAACAAGACGAAAAGTATTTATAAATTCTGTATGTATTTTTACCAAAAATGTTATCCAGTCAAGGAACAACAAAAGATATGTGATCTGGTTTTTTGTTTGTTTGTTTGTTTGTTTGTTTGTTTTTGGTGTGTTTGTGGTTTTGTTGTTGTTTTTCTGATTTTCTTTTTTTAAATTAAAAATGATCAGAACAACAGTGATTTCCTCCCTGCCCCCACCCCAAGATGTGCTAGATGCAAAGAACTGTTAGAGAATCTGGAAAGAATTTGCAATGACCAGTTTATTAAAATATTTGAAGGTACTTTTTCCATTTTGAACACAAACCCAAACTTATTACAGCTCTAAGTGGGTTGTCCAGTTCTGGTTATTTTATAATAGATTCCATTGCAAATGAGAAATGAGATTTATCTCAGAACTTGCGTTACTGTTGCAGGGTTAACTTCAGGCTTCAGTCTAGCAGTCAGTGATTTTGAACTGAATAAAACCAGAGATGAAGACGTTTGTCTGGGAAGGAGAACATTAGATACAGCCATTAAAGAGGCATGTCCTGCTAATATTAAAACTGAAAAGAACTAAATTCTATTTCACATTAATAACATTGCTGTAATTCAGTATTAAGAATAAATAACTTAGAAAACATTTTTTGTACATACGTTTGTGTGTGTGTGCGCATGTATATGCTTCTAAACACATCAGTGTTTACTTGCTCCAAGCAGGTAAGGGAACTATCAACGACATTACAGTACGAGTAGATGGAAAAATAAATAGTCACAAAGCTGTAGTACAGACCTTGGACGTTAAAAGATAGCAGAGGCATAGAAAATACAGGAACAGAATGATAACAGCATCCCTAGGGTTATTCACACTAACAACCAATTACTGATAGAGAGTTGTATGGCAGCTTAATGAGGCTGTACACATCTGATAGAATAAGTGAACTTGCTTTAATGTGTATGTATACCACAATCAGATAGTTGTGCTGGCACCATTGCTCAAAATCTGATAAACTGAACTAATCAGAACACTTAGAACTAATAGAAACATCAGAATTTATCAGAGTTATACAGAACTGTAATGTACTTCCACATACAACAATATTACAATATAGAGGCAATATTTCACATCCTTTCCTTACCTTAACCTTGAGTCCACACTAAATTCATCCTTGGGAAATCTAATAGTCTTCACACCCACCCACTTTTGCACAGACTCTGTGACATTGTCTTTGACTCCAATAACAACTTGTTCTCCTATCAACTCTAAATTGATATCTGCCTTTAGAAACACAGTGAATGGGCTCTAACTAGACCTACAGTACTGCCATGCAATTATATAAACTCCTGTAATTAGCCCTAGGATGCAAATATTTAAATCTGAGAGGACAGGCCCCAAAATATCAACTCGATATGTAGTTCCATGCTTTGTTGGTAAGGGCTTTTCAAGGCTGAGATTTTCCTTGTTTGTCTACTGCAAAATGATCCAGCCACGTTTTCACTTGCATATCCCAACAGATGATTCCAGAAGTCGTCGCTTTCAGATTAGGATAAAGTCTCGTAGGTATGTAATGATGGTGACAGTATTGCTGCTACTATTATCAGCACTTACTTTTCTCCTTCCTGTATATGTTTAGATAAGCAGGCTGTTTGGAGTTTAAGGAAGAGACAGCTTTATTGCTGACATGGAGAAAAAGATTTAGGGCTTGAATCTCAGCTATATTGTATGTCTGACATATGCAGAATGTTGGGATTTCTGAGGAGAAGAATTAGCATGCCCCTGTGAGTACTACCTGAAGGGGCTCAGCTCTATGAATGTATCTGAAGTTCAGGTGCATGACTTGCAATTTTAGATTCTAACCTGCAATCAGAGTGCTAAAATGTGGAACATTACTAAAACCTAGCAAACTTTAATCTCTTTGTAGATTGACTTTGATCAGGGTAAGGATTAAGCTTTTAATGATATTTCAGTATCTGTCTCCCCAAATGTATTATAAAGTAATTTGACATATATATCTGTCAAGTTAAATTGTCATCATGTCTATAATATAAACTTGATTGTATGCCTGTGTGTATTTTATCTGAAAGAGAAATAATGGAATATATTCCAAGTTGTCTTCGCTTCTGAAACATTCCAACACAATTTCAGAACAAAGATACATTTTGCTCTGGATGTTTTCTTTGCATTCAATAAAAACATCTAAAGAAGACTTCATTAAGAATGACTATTTTATTCTTGAAAAAGATCTTGACATCCCTTCTAATAGAAATAGTCTATAACCATCTATAACAGGAATAATCCCAATTTATGTAACTGAAGGATTACAGTCAAGTTCATCATAACTGCAAATACTGTTTTTGTGATATGTTCTGATAATGATACTCAAAATTCTTACTTTATGAAACAGTGAATGCCAATAAGAGCATTAGAGTGCATTTTTCCACAAGCAGTTGTTTTTAACGATTGCTTTGCTGAGTACCACAGATCAAAGTTAAGCTATTGGTATTCACATGAGTTTAATTTTGAGACTATATTAGTGGTACTGTAACCTTCTTCAGTTAACAGAAAACAATTACTTTGTTGAGCCCTTAACAATTAATATCTATATAATAGTGGAGCAGATTGTGCAGACCTCTTTAGAGAGGATGGAGCTGCAGAAAAGATGTTAGAACTTGAATAAAATTGCTGCGTTCCTCTTTCATGCTAGTGTTTTTGCTAGGGTTTCAAATATTTGTAACTTTAGCAGTTGTCTTACTGGGATGCCAAGGCTGAAGGTAATACCACTTCTTTTCTGCTTTCTTCTGAAGTGAGCAACATTATGGGAAAGGTGAGACATTTAAGTTTTTCTGAAAGCATTGTTGAGTTTGTCCACTTTGCCCATTACTTTTATCAGGACAGGAAAGTCACATCTACATTGTTATAAATTTGATTCACAATTACAGCTGGATAATACTTTAAAGGATAGCATAAGGCCAGATGCTACAGTTTTGTGCACTAAAGGAACATTATGTAGAGCTAGCTGTATCAAATAAATGCAGGGTGCTTTTATAACACTATTGTTCTTCCATATGCTTGGTCCTATATGCACGTAGCTGAACTATATATAACTTGAGCATGTGACAGCTTATTTATATGTGTACCTCTTCAATAAAAAGGGGGTAGTTTAATCAGGAAACTTTACAGCTGGAATTCTTCATTCCATTCTTCTCATGTTTCAATAAGTCTCTGGTTTTAAATAGAGAATTCAAATAAATATTGACAATATTGGAATTTTATTCTCTTATTTCTCTATATAAAAAGCAATGAGATGAATCCTAGTAGGTTCTAAGTGTTTGCCATAATGGCAGAATCACGTATGTTCTTAAAATTTAAGTAGAGCTTTTAAGTAGAGCTTTTCAGTGAGTTACAATACCAATAATAACGTTATTTCAGTGAGATATTGCAATGATTTCAGTGAGAAAAGACAAAGTCCTCTTAAATCTTTGTTAAAACTACAGGCAAAGACAATAGCAGTAAACTGTGACAGCCACAGTCTGAATAGAATACTGCCTTTGGTACATTAAGTTACTACTTATGAATGTCTGTTCCTTTTTCCATCTATTTTCTCAGTAAAGCCATGCTTAACAAAATACACAAGGGAAAAAATCTGAAGCCAAATGTCATAAAATACAGAAACAGGTGAAAATACTATTAATGAAATGAAAGTCATAATCAGTGTGTAAGTAGCTTTCTGACTTTGTCGTACAATAAAAACTTTTGTGCTAACATTTACTACAATATGCAATAAAGGATTTACAATAAATTTGGTCAATTGAAAATGTATTATCTTGATTTTAAAATTAATTGTCATCAATTCTAACAAATTTGTTGCTATCTTTTTATACAGTAACTGTCAAATCAGCACAGAAAATTGTTAAGAGAAATTTCCAACTCATTTGATAATATATTATTCAATTGGTATGAAACTTCTTACTGTAAAATATTGGGTGGCTGGCTGGATGTGTCCAGCATATGAAAAGGAAAATGTTATAAAATTTCAAAGTGTTAAAACTTCTGCCATGCATGTGAATAATCTACAATTGAAATTCAGGGTACCTGAATCAGATTTGAATTTGATTTGAATTGCTAATTCAAATATTCAGAATAATATTTCAGTTGGAGTCCATTCCAATTTAATTGTTAATGCAAACAAAAAAATGATTACTTAAGAAATGCGTATTTCAGAGACTAGCTGGTCAAATAAATCCAGTAATATACCTGCATTCATAATCAGCAGCAATAAATCGGTATTTGATTTGACATAGGCTTTTTTCAACCTCTTTCTCCTTTGTCTAAATCAATATTATCTTTAAGATAATTTCAGTTAGGTGAGAGTCAGTGTGATGCATCTGATGTTATCTGACTTATTCTTAACCAAAAAAAAAAAAAAAAGCTATCAGAGATTATTCATTTGTGTATCCTTGAAATGGAAGAACTCTCAGCTTCATTTCTGTAGTCATTATCTAGATACTGCAGTTCTGGGTTACTTCTCTAAGCTGAGAAATAGCAAATCAGCTGATTATTAAACTTTTAAAGAAGTATTCTGCATTTTAGCTAAATGAAACCTCTTGCATAACAGTATTTCACATCAAAATGTTGACACTTTAGAGCATGGCAATTAAACACTGGGGGAAGTGGTTTCATAAAAATAAAAAATCTGTCATTTGCAGTAATTATTGCCTTAAGGTTTCTGCTCAGGCTTGCTGAAAGTAGAAAGAAAGGAAAGAAAGGGAAAAAGGAAGAAAGAAAGAAAGGAAGAAAGCTGTCAAATTTTTTACCAATTCTAATCCTGACTACCAGAAAAGAAGCCCAATTCTGTACTCCTTATTTTGTTCCCATTTTTCAAGTGTGTGTGAAATTTTCCTGACCAGGAAATCAGCATTTGGCTAGTGTTCTTTAATGACTACACAGGGGCATAGTTTATCACAAAAGGTCTGTAATGACTAAAGTAATTACATTAACATTTTGCTTATAAATTTAGATATAGAGGTTCCATTTAATAATTCAAATAAAATGTGCCAAATAGTGATATTGTAGAGTTTACAATTTCAACTTTATCTGCAAGACTCTGGTTTAGGCAACCAGTAGCTTCCAGGAAACACAATGAATATTAATTAAGTTTTCAGCTTGTGCTAAGACTTTTAATATGTTCTGTTTTGGGGAGGTATCAGACTAACGTATTTATCCTCAATTAACAGAAATGTCAGCTTGTGGATAAAATGAGTATAATCTGATGTTAATCAAATTGCAATAATCCCTTCTTATTATAAAGGATTGTCAGTAGGGAACTGAAATTCACCAATAAGGTTGCTCAGCAAGAAAGTACTTTTGATTAGAAAGAGTGATTTACTTGTTATGCAAAATAAACTTGAGGGTCAACAGATTAATTTACCACTCAAATGCCCTGCTATTAAATTTCAGTTCTACAGAAGCTTCAAAATATCACTGGAAATTCAAAGGCACAAAAATTATATTCAATTATCCATACAAAGTAAAACACTTCTTATTCAAAAACCTTTTGTATGTTTGTTTATTTGCTTGTTTTAGCAAGTATTAGTGCAATCCTTGGGAAGTTTTTAGCTGTAGAACTTTCCATGACTCGAGGTCTATAACATGTGGTCATATTATCACTGAGAAATTGTTTACTCTGAAATAAGCTGAAAAATGTGTATCAACTTAACTAAGAAACGCTGCAAATGAAAATGCACTCTTCCAGCAATGTTGTTCAAAGATGATATTGGAATGTGGAATATGGAACTTTGAACTCTACATTTTGACAATTTTATGTTTTTATGATAAAGTTTTGTCAGGTTTTGATTCTGGCTCAGAGATGAACACATAACAGAACAGCAAGACTGGGGAAAATCAAGTTTGATCCAATACATATTTCCTGATCTATAACAATAAGTCTTCAAAGCTTCAATAAACATTCAATAAACTGTCATATTATTTTTACTATACAAACACTACATTTTCAGATGGAAACATATTACCTTTATTAAATCCAGTATTATGATAAAATATAATGCCTGAATAACCTGTGGGAGAGAGATTTATATTCCAGTATGTAGCTAGATACTTTATTCCATTTTGAATTGAACCTGCATCTTCAATAGACATGGACATCTTTCCTGTGGAGGCATTAACAGGTAAAGAATTAAAGTGTCCTTAATCAAGGACAACAACTAATTTAAATTTAACAGAAAATACAAGATAAAACTTAGTATTAACATTTCCTTACAGGAATGGTACATAGTTCTGTGTATTTCTAAGTTTTCTGAGTTTTCGTTACACAACCCTGTTTTGATTGTTCATAATTTTGTCAATGTAAAGTCTTCTGATATTCATTCCTCTGAGAAACAGTAGAGAAATGGTTTGATTCTTGGGACAAATCTAAGGCTTATGAACTTGTCAAGTGTAGAATATGAATTTATATTGTGTATACTGGGACGTGGACCTGCTGAAGCGTGTCCAGAGAAGGGCCACCAGAATGATCCGAGGGCTGGAGCAGCTCTCCTAGGAGGACAGACTGAGAGAATTGGGGCTGTTCAGTCTGGAGAAGAGAAGGCTCCAAGGTGACCTTATTGTGGCCTTCCAGTATCTTAGGGGGGCCTACAAGAAAGCTGGGGAGGGACTTTTCACGTTATCAGGTAACAACAGGACTAGGGAGCGTGGGGCAAAGCTGGAAGTGGGCAGATTCAGGCTGGACATGGGGAAGAAGTTCTTCACCATGAGAGTGGTGAGACCCTGGAATGGGTTGTCCAGGGTGGTGGTTGAGGCTCCATCCCTGGGGGTCTTTAAGGCCAGGCTGGAGGAGGCTCTGGGCAGCCTGATCTAGTGGGAGGGGTCCCTGCTCATGGCAGAGGGGTTGGAACTGGGTGATCCCTGTGGTCCGTTCCAGATTTTGATTCTGTTTTAACAGAGGACTTAGCAGTGTTGGCTTGATGGTTCGACTTGATGACCTTAAAGGTCCCTTCCAACCTAAAGGATTCTATGATTCTATATATAGAGATCTGTGGCTGTCTGTCAGACCTACTGAATAATTCATTGTCTAAAAATACTTCTATTTAGACACAGTACATGCTTGAAATACTACTTGTCTTTAAAGAATATTTTTTTTTCCATTGGTCTGCTTAGCTGTTAGTGCTGTTATAAGATGATAAGACCACAGAATAACACGTGTGGGAAAGGAGGTCAGGAGGTCTTCAGTTCAGCTTCTCCCTTAGGCAGGGCCAGCTCTGAGCTCGGACCAGGCTGCTCAAAGCTATGCCCTGTCAGGGCTTGGAAATCTCCAAGGATGGAGCCTGCACAGCCTTGTTAGGAACTTGTGCCCCTGTTCAGTCTTGTCCCCCTAATGGAAAGAGTCTCCTTATGTCTGTTCTGAACCTCTTCTCTTTCAGTTTCATCCTCTGCTGTGTACTGCTGTGAAGAGTCTGGCTCAAATATCTTGGTCACTTCCCTGTAGGTGTTGAGGAGTGCTGTGAGCCACTCTTCCCCTCCCTTCCATGCAAGACATCTCTTCTCCAGGCTGAATGAGCTCAGGACCTTCGGCCTCTTCTCACAGGGCAACTGCTCAAGCCTTTTGAACATCCCGGGGCTCTCTGCTGCATTCAATTCAGTTTACCAGTGCCTTTCCTGTCTTGGGATCCCAAATCTGGATGCAGTATTTTAGATATGCCCTAATGAGTGCAGAAAAAATGGAGACAGTCACTTTCCTCAACTGTGCTCATTCAATCCAGGATATTGTTGGCTTTCACTGCTGCCAGGGAATACTGCTGCCTCTTGTTCAACTTGCTGCCTACCAGGACAATCACGGCCTTTTCCATAGATCTCCTTCCCAAAGATCATAAAATCAAAGAATCAGAAAGTGCTGTCACTGTCGTAACAGTTAGTTCATGTCCAGTGAAGCAACAATTTGTACATTTAGGCTAGTTTATGAACCAGGTAGGCCTGTTTCATACATGGCTAAGTGATATCTAATGTTTTAGTCTAAAGATTAGTGTAGGAGTTTAAAAAAAATGTGCACTAAGCAGCTCTCTCTTCTGGTGTAAAGTACATTTTTTTCATAACATACAAATCAGAAGTTTACATGAAGAGGGATTTTTTGCACAATAAAATTTTCATTAGTACACTTCTACCATACTCATTAATTATAATATTTACAATAGTCCAAACCTAACATAAAGAGAAAATTAGAACAATTGCTATCAAAATTTAATTTTATATTAGGAAAATGTAAATATTTACTGTAACTCATAAAGTGTAATTTGTGAACTCAGAAAGAACATTTTGCAGAAATTTGTGTAGGAGAATAAAATCTAATACAACCTTCTTCCTTCAAAGCATAAGCTAAAGATTAAATGTCTTTTGATTATTTTAGTGCTTCTTCGTTTTTAAAATCTGAGAACATCTTCTTTATTAGGTGGACAATGACAGTAAATAAATATTTACTAAACCTATACAAATGTTTAGGATCCATTATTAAGTCACTGTAACTCTGTGCCATTTAAAAGATCTTGAAGACCAGTTCCTAGTCCAAAGCAATGGATTGCTGTTGTACTTTCAGTCAAGAGCCAGTTATACACAACAGAAAACTAAACTGATTAGATGTTTGTATGGTGTTCTAAATGTAATATCTATTGTAGTCACAATGTAAGGTAAGAATGAAAGATGCTTTTTACTGGGTACTACTAAACATTCATCAAGGAGAGGGGCATTTCATTCTGGTTGTAGACAGAAGATTGGTTGCTAATTATTTGCATGAAGGAGATGACTGCCAGTGTATTTAGGGAAATAGCCTCTCTTAAGATAATACTTAAATGAACTAAAGGAAGTTCTTTTATTTTTTTTTTTTTTTTTTTTCATCCTGAAGGATGAAATTGAAGGCCTTTGGGAAAAAACAAATCAACAAATAAACATTAAACCAGACCGTATCTTTCAGAACGCTTTGAAAGGATACTAGTTATAGGAGCTGAAGAGCTCCTAGAAAGGAAACAAAGAGCTTAAAACTGGACTGCCAGCCTATCAGGAGGGAATAGCAAGTGAACTGAGTAGTGCAACATTATGGAAAAACTTTTTATACTTTTTAAAATGTATTTGTGTAAACTTTCATAGCTGTTGTCAGTTTTGAATAGTATGAATTAACACTTGTATTTGAATTTTTATTAGTTTATTCCTCTAAGTGCTCTTTGCCTCTTTCTATAAGACTCCACAGTACTCAGACTGGTCACATAGAAACACAGATGACATCTGTATTCCTCTTTACGTGACTCATTTCTTGCTAAAACTGTTCTGTCCAAAATATCACAATGGCTGTTCATGATGATTACCCAGATATGTTCCAAAAATATCCTTTGATACAAAAAGTATTAAAACATCAATCAGTCGGACTCTAATTGTGGTTTATTAGCCTTCCAGTAAGTCCAGTGATTTTTAATTATTTTTTTTCTGTCATAAAACAACTGCTACAGATCTATTCCCTGCAAGAAAATATATCTAATTTGCTTCTTTATTCAGCAAGCACACATGTTTAAAGCTTCTACTATTAGTATGGCTGGGATTTCTAAAAATATGATTCTTTAACTTCCTTAGAAGGAACACAAATACAAATTTCCAATGATCTGTGTCACGCTAGATTTCTATATTATACAAACTATGTTTTAAAATGTGTTCCTACATAGAAAAAATGTGGGAGGAACTCATAATTTTACTTCAGTAGGAATATTATGTAAATTCATAGTTGACTCCATTTTGATTTTTCTGTTTGAAGATAATTTTAGTGTAGCAGTTATACTGAAGAAAAACTTATCTGCTGGTTTAGACTATTATAAAATGGAGCCATGTAAGAGTTCCCCAGAATACCGTCTCAAAACGTTGTTTGGCTGATCTAACTCCAGGGAATGATTTGAGACCCAAAGAGAGTAGAGATTAATCTACTGCAATGAATCCTGTGTCTCTGTAGAACTATTCATACTTGTTAAATGCACTCAGAATGCTTCTATCTTTTAGTTCCACTGATCCAAGCTATAAACCCAATGAAATATTTTGCTCCCTAGTGCTTCAAACCTAATTCTTTCTTTTTCTGAAACTGAAAACAGAACTAGTGATGACACACAGGGAGCAATTAACTTACCTAAGCATAGGTAGGAAGTGGTATGTGAGATGTTTTAGAGTTTCTGAGCTGACCATAAAGGATGAACAAATAAGATAGAAGCCTCCAAGAGAACTGTACACTTCTGCAGCAGCTGCCAGATCCTGGACTATATATCTTACGGAGTCTCAAAAGACACTGGGTATCTATTCTTGATCAGGAGCATTGAGCCCTCACTACAATAGGCTTTTACTCTGTGGTAGTAAGACCATGTGGCATTAAAGAACAGCAGATATGTTCAGTTTCTACCTCCTTTAGGAAAAAAAGGAATGCTCTGAGGATTCAGATACAATTGTATAAGTATTTGTCTATAATTCATGACCCAAGTTTATATCAAACTTTTTTTGTCTTTTTTTTTTTTTTGGAACTTTCTCAAGCTCCCATTTCTGCCAAGTTTTTAGCTTAGTTTAAGGCAAAGATTTCAGCCTCCAGCTAGAAATGAAACTTATAAGAACTCTTGGATAAATTGTCAAAAGATATAGCTTTCCTTGAACTTGTTTCATTTAAAATGTAAAAGATGCTTAAGAGAAAAACAATTATCTAGGTATGGTATAGTACTAATCTTTCAAAGATTAAAGGTCTAATCTAATTCACACTGGAATCACAGTGCCCACAGAGTTGAAAAGGACTTGAGCAAACTCTGACATATAAGAATAAAATTAATGACACCTTGCAAAAAACTTCCTTTCTTCTAATTGTAGTTCAATTGTGACAGGCTTTTTTATAATGTTAATGAAGGGAATGACAAAATATGGAAAGTTGCCTTTCAGCTTCTAAAAAGTGTCTTAGTTAACTTAAATGGAAAATATTTTTTATTAACTTTTATGAAATATCACTCACTTTTATAAATGGAGTGCATATTTATACTTATCTATACAGAAAAATATTAAAACGAAACAACAGAAAAAGACCTAACAACATATATGTAAATAAGTCATCCTGGGACTTATCTTTTGCCTACATTAGTACCACAGGCTAATTCCTATAAGCATAATTAATTAGTCAGATGGAGTCTATGTGCAAATGGTATTCTGGATGAAAGTGACAGAGAGAGAGAGAGAGACCCTCTGGTCAAATATTTTGGTATGTAAATGCAGATAATTCAGTTGTAATTCACAGCTGACAAGGCAGTTAGAGAAGAACTGTTGATCATTCAATATTTTGAAAGAAACTTAAAAATATTTTGTAAGCTTTGTTGGTTTTTTTTTTTGGTAATATTTTGTAGCTTTTCAACTCAGAAGTCTCAGTCTCTCCACTGAAAAAATCCTAATTTTATCTACGATTTATGTAATTGTTTATGGTATGTATATCTGTTGTCTATAAAACCCTTATGAGATATCAACTGAAATCTAATGGAAACTTTTCACTGACAGGGCATTTATGGAGTTCTTGACTTAATTTATCCCACATGACCTGAGGCATGTAACTGACATATCTAGGACAAGACTGTAAATGCTCTAATATCCTTTAAAATACGGCTTTCTGTAAATTTTAAATATTTAAAATTACTCTTATGTTTGTTGAATAAGTCATATTGGTAATAGCTCCGAGTATTCAAAACAAAGACTGGAAAATACTATTTGTATTATTAATTTTACTTAGCACTAGATTGTTTAGCTTCAATTAAGTTGAAATTTGATGAAAGATCTATACCCTCTGGATGCATTCACTTAAATTTGGGATTATTTTGAATCAGTTTGATGATGTGAAAGGAAATGACATAACAAGAATAAGACCAAAATGAACTAGATGATTTTTTGATGATTAATAGGAAAAGTCTAATACACTGCTGGGGTGTTGCACTCTTTTCAAACCAAACATCTTGATTTAAAGTGTACCTAAAAACAACTGGCACATATCAATTAACATTGTAGAAATCATGTTTTCCCAGAAGTTGTTTTTTAATCTCCTTTTAACCATGACTGTATTTGTCTTTTCACGTTTCAGAGAAGAACTATCTCCACTTAAGGTGAAAGGTGATATACCTGTTCAACGATGAGAAAGGTCTCCAGAAAAAATTGTCTGGGTTACTGTATAGAGTATTCTTATGTTCTGCCTCTTTCTTGGCATCCTAATAAATTTAATACACATGAAGTAAATAGATAGGTTCAGAGCATCTTAATCCTCCTCCTCATAAATGAAAACAAATCCTGATAGGGAATTTAAATGTTTCAGTTGTATACACATATTTGAAAAAAAGAATAACATACTAAAAATAAACAAAACAAAAAAGCCAGTTAGTATAAACCAACTTTTGCTCCTCTTCAAGCACAACTCTCAGTTGTGATTTCGTTATCCTTGACCATGGCAGTCTACAAGGACAGTTTATGTATGTATGGAGAGGGAACACAATTTTCTTTCCTGCATGTGTAGGTGTAGAAGTTTCCTTAGAACCAGATTTGCATAATTCTACTAAACACTTATAAGACCATGGGAGGTTTCTTGCTGATGTTCAGTAGGGTTTTTCATGCTTTCTCCAGCCATGCTGCAAGGATAAAGAGCTCAGGCACTCTTCAACCCTGGGCTATGAAGTTGTTTTCAGTAACTATGGAAGGAGGGACTGTGAAGCTGGAAAAATAAGTCAAGCATATAAGATGAAGGATATGAGTATGAATAACACAAATTTAAAATAAAGTCAGTTGCTCACAAATGAGAGAGAAATATGTAGATTTTTTTTGTCTTTGAATTTCATAAAACTAGTAGAAATCACAAAACCTGCATAAACATCTCATCTATAAAAAATATTTAGAAACATTTATTTTTATTTATTTTGTTTATGTATTTTTATTTTCGATGTTTTAGTCCTTCAGGACTAGGCTTGGTAAGCCAATAAGAGCTCATAAGAGCTCATAGTTACAATCCGTGAGACTCTCTCAGCCTTTTTCTTTTCACAGAATGTAGTCAATAAAGCCACCTTGAGAAATACAGCTTTCACCTATAATAGCAACAGTTGCAGACTAAAGCAAGACAAACTGCTAAAATGCTCCCTAAATCCTTGTAATCTTTAAATTTAATGGAGTACTGTGTCAGACTGGTCACTTTCACAGAATGGTGTTGCTACTGTTATTTATGAACATCATTTTGATTGTGATTTTGCAACATTTTGTTTAAAAAATGTTAATGATTTTAATACATTAAACAGAAATAAATTTCTTTGAAGTTTATCTGTGTTGAGGGACAATGAAAATTTGTAACAAACTAACGTACGGATAGTATTTGCAATAATATGTTCAAACTACATACATATAATTTCCGTATGTTTTTAGAAATAACAGCTCCCGAAAATTTCATGTTAATTTGCAATTATGCACAAAACCAGAATTAGTTTTCATGTTGCTTTATTCTTCTGGTAAACGCTGCTCTCGTAAATGAACTTAGAAAAAGTAATGTAAACTTTAGTCAGAGTACCTATATTATTGACAAAAGTTGAATAAATAAACTATTATTACAGTTACACATAGTCACTTACAGACTTTATTAAGTATTTATCTTTGCCTATTTTTGTCAAGTTTTTGAAAATAATTGAATAACAGCTTTTTCCCCTCTCCACCCCTACACTGGCTGATACTGTTTTAGTAGCAATGACTAAGGCTAGAATATGAAATTTTGACTTACTTTTCTGCTAACAGTTTATAACAGATAGTTTGCTGTACTGATCACTGAGACACCTTCCCTTCCCTTCCCTTCCCTTCCCTTCCCTTCCCTTCCCTTCCCTTCCCTTCCCTTCCCTTCCCTTCCCTTCCCTTCCCTTCCCTTCCCTTCGACACCTTCCCTCCCCTTCCCTTCCCTTCCCTTCCCTTCCCTTCCCTTCCCTTCCCTTCCCTTCCCTTCCCCCTCTTCTCTGGTGCAGGTATCTGGTTTGATACATTTGAGAAATAGGTTTTTCAGAAAGGGCCGTTGACTGCTGATTAAAAAGTTGCCTCCTGTGTCTCAGCAGAATAACTCATATCAGAGTGCAGCTGACAACTCTTAAAAGCAAACTCTGTTCTTAAGAGGTCATTCTATAAAATCTTCAGTTTGGCTTTCTCTCTGTACACTGCTATTTTTCCACCTGCAAGTGCCACATAAATTGAGTAGGCAGTTAAACTTCTAACAGTTCAAGTCTTTTAGATCATACAGAAAAAAAAAATGTTTAGAACTGAAGAAACAGCTTTACATTGCTACCTTCTTTTTCTTAGAATCATTGAATGGTTTGGGTTGGAAGGGACCTTAAATACCATCTAGTTCCAACCCCCCTGCCATGGGCTTTCCAATAGACTAGATTGCTCAAAGCCCCATCCAACCTGGCCTTGAACACATCAATGACAGACTGTCCACAACTTCCCTGGGCAAACAGTTCCACTGTAACAACACACTTTCAGTGAAGAACTTCTTCCTAATTTCTGACCTAAATCTACCCTCTTCCAGTCTGAACCCATTACCCCTCATTCTGTCACCACAAGCCCTTATAAAAACTCCCTCTCCTGCTTTCTTGTATGTCTCTTTCAGCTACTGGAAGGTGACAAGATGATCTATCTGGAGTCTCCTCTTCTGCAGGTTGAACAATCCCAACTCTCTCAGCCTGTCCTCATAGGAGAGGTGCTCCAGCCCTCCGATCAGCTTCATGGCCCTCCTCTGGACCCACTCCAATAGGTCCACGTTCTTCTTGTGTGAAGGCTCCAGAGATGGATGGAGTATTAGTCTTGCACTGATCAAAGTCTGAGGCGAGGTTTTTACTTGTATTCTTGGGAGCAGAATTAAGACTCAAAATGCAGGCAAGCGCCAAACCTTTTAATTGCCTGCCAGCAACGGGTCTGCAAAACAAAAAAGACAAAAAGGTGTGTGGGGGGGAGAGAGAGAGAGCATGAGCGCAGGAAAGATATAGTTGAGACAGCTACCACCATGAAATGGCAATGTCCCGTTGATCCTATTGGTCCACTGGTAAGATGCTGCCGACAATTGATTGGTCCCTCAAGAGGAAGGGGATCCTCCCATCTTCACTGATTCTGCTCTTATGTAGAGGAGCCACCCCTGATTTACATAGCCACACCTCTCACCACCAACAACTTTCCATAACCACACCTCCCACCAACAACAGCTTTCCATAACCACACCTCCCACTTGGCAATGGTGCACCTGCCCAGTGCTGTCACTAGGGAGTTTTGGATGTTTCAGAGGGTCTGAGCCCTCACATAGGCAACTCCTGGTCCTGGCGCATGCCCAGAGGACTAAGGTCATGTAACTCATTCTGGCAACTTTGTTTGGTTGCCACAGTGACAAGGTCCATGTGGCACCTGCACAACAAGGTGCAGACTTCTGCATGGTGGAACTCTGATTGGCCATAGACTTCTGTGAGGTGGAACTCTGATTGCTCCTGCCATCAATGTTGAGATATATTCAAGTGTCCAGACTGTTACAGTATTCCAGGTGAAGTCTCATGAGAGCAGAGCAGAGGGGGAGAATCACCTCCCTCCACCTGCTGGCCACACTTTTTTTGATGAAACTCAGGATGTTAAATAGCACCTGTCCCAGTACTGATCCCTGAGGAACATCACTTGTCACTGTTTTCCACTTGGACATCAAGCCATTGATCACAACCCCTTTGAATATGGCCATCCATCCAAGTCCTTACCCACCAAGTGGTCCATCCATCAAATCTGTGTCTTTCCAATTTAGAGATCAGGCTGTTGTGTGGAACAGTGTCTAACATTTTCTACAAGTCTAGGTAGATGGTGTTTCTTATGTATCTAATGGATACATTGATACTGTAACTCCATCACAAAAGGTCACCAAATTTGTCAGGCACCGTTTGCCCTTGGTGAAACCAAGCTGGTTGCCACCAATCACCTCCTCATTTTCCATGCTCCTTAACAGAGCCTTCAGAAGATTCTGCTCCATGAACTTGCTGGGCAGAGAGGTGTGACTGACTGGCTTGTTGTGTCCCAGGTCTTTTTTTTTTCCTTTTTGAAAATGGGGGTTATGTCTTCCCTTTTCCAGTCAGTGGGAGCTCCACTAGACTGACATGACTTTTCAAATAGAATGGAAAGTGGCTTAACGACTTCATCTGCCAGTTCCCATAGGATGCAGGGATGAATTTCATTGGTTCATATGGACTTCTACACCTTCATGTTATTTAGATAGTCTTGAACCTGAACTTCACTTACAGTGGGTTCATCGTCTCATGGGAAAGGAGTTTCCTGCCCTCAGAGGCCCCCACAGACAAGCACGGAGGTCATAAACTCCATTCACATTCAACCCCCAGGCTGATTCTGCACACCTGGGATGGTGTTGCAATGGGGCAGTGGCACATACCTGATTTGGGCCAGCTCATGCAGCCTTTCCATTACAGCCAATGGAGTTTTAAAGCTGATTGTCTTTGCATTTAATCTGCCTCCTGATGCTCCTCCCTGATCTATCCATGGATGTTGTTTAACATCTTTGTCAATGACA
>NW_008611812.1:0-8710 GCF_000691845.1 Merops nubicus | reverse complement strand
AGCAGGATTGCTTCTCAGGTTTTATGAATGTTATCTTGGTGACTAAATACACGCAAAAATCTCCAATATCTGCTGTTTCAGTTAGTCACTCACTTGAGAGTAAATTAGTAAGCAACTTGATTTTGATAATTGCTAACCATGACAATTGACCAAGAAAAGCCCATTAACTATTCAATAAAACTGGCCAGAACTGAGATTCTGAGATATCTGGGGTGGCAAACACCTCTTGTGCTCAAATCGCTTCTATAGTACGTGTTCTGATATATGCTCTTGGACAGATTTGATGATGAAAACTGTGTGGAGGGACAACAATTAGGAACACTTTATGTCCATAATTCTTCCTCCCCTTGCATTCACATGTCAACTGGATAATAAATTTTGCATGTGATTTACTGATGATGTTGGCCAAATCATTATGACTAGAAGGTGTCATTCTACTTCCTTGCCATTAGAGTAAGTTTTTATCTGTCCTGTGAACTAAGAATCCCAAAGAGAAATACTTCAGAGGTGTTCTGAAGAAAAGTACTTCCTCCCCAATGCAACTTTACATGAGCATCTTGAATGGGAATCAAATATTTCCATCCATCAGTATTCAGCCTTTGAATTCTTCCTATGTGACAGGGGGAATTATCAGAAATTATTCTGCAGGCATCTCCTTTGCTGCAGTAGTGCAAACAACCTGACAATGCTATGGAAGCTAGGAACTGGATTGGCGTCTCTTATGCCAGTAATTATTGTTTTAGAGATTTACCTGAAAAATTAGTGTCTTCCAGATTCTTGGATTATTTAAATGCCATAGGTTCCCCTAGAACTAAATGTTATTTCAGGGTGCGTTATGAAAGTGAGAGGAAAATTAACAAGAGAATTCCTAAATATTTGCCTGTTTTCTCAGCTAGGTTTTTATCCACATTAGAATATCTGGATGTTGAAAGAGTCCAGAACTGAATCACTGGCAGTTCTGTCATCTGCCGTTTCTCTGGTGCAATCCACAATTTGTTTGGTGGAGTATCTGACATCAAAATAAGGTAATTCCACATAGAAGGATTTACTGAGAACAGGACTCTCTCCTACAAATCTTTCAGTCTGTGAAATGTTACAGTCAATTCAAAACAAGCCAAGCAAACAAAGACTTCATGCACAATCCCAGAAATGCTTGTAATTCAACTTTTTGAGAACAAGAGGCTGGAAGCTGTTTTCTAGCTCAAGCCGTCAGAATTGCCCCATAGTAGAAATAATGTGATGGTATTTCCTAATTAATTGTTTTAATCATTGAATTCCTTAATGATTAGATATTAGTATGCTATAAGCTTCCTATATTTTGACTGAATCTTCATGTGTTATTCAGTATCAGCTAATTTTCAAAGATTAATTTCTCATTTCTTCTGTGTCTTATATGAAGAGCCAAAAAAACCTGCTGAATGACACAAAAATGTGAGCTATACTACATAATTTTACAAGCTGGCAATGTTGTTGGCTATTATACCTTTTCCTACAACAGCCTTTGAAATGAGAGATTCACCTTGTCACGAACTCGCTCTATTGAGACAGCATTTACACAGCACTATTGTGAAATTCAGCTTCAAAAGAAGGCAGAAAAATCAATTCACACTTTACACTTCAGTTAACAAATTCAGAGCTTTACCTCTCTTGAAATGTCAAGGAATAAAAATTAAATTCCATGTAATAAAATACATGGAGAAAAAAATATTAATATCTCGTGACAGTAATTTTTCTGACTTTTACAGGCATTCCTTTTATGATGTCATGAGCCACTAAGACACATGTAAAACTGTATGTGTTGGGAGGATGAATGATGAATCTTTTGGAGAGCTAGTGAGATAACCTTTTTGTTAGTAGTTTTGCTGTAAGCGTCCTAAAGAACCTTGTCATGTCCAAAATGTTAGGTGAAACTACTTGGATTAGGATAACTGGGCTGCAACTGCCCTTCGTCTGCCTTTTGTCTGCATCACCTGTGAGTGAAAACTTTATTTGTAGGGTGGGGTTTTTTTTGTTTGTTTGTTTGTTTGTTTCTTTGTGTATGTGTGTGATTTTGGGGGGGTTTAGGTTTTATCTTTGATTTTGGTTTTGGGCTCTTTTTTTAATCTTTTAGGAAAGCATGTGCCTAAGTGGAAATGTTTTCTGATTTTTTACATTGTAGATCTTTACCTAGAAAGACACTCAGATCTGACGAGAGTTAGGGTGCATAATATTGGTATTTTCCTAAATTTCATTTGATTAACATAGGTTATCAGTTTTGTCTTCATAAATCAAGCATTTTTAATTCCTATCCAATCAGTGGAGAACACTAAAATCTATGCCAACAAAGGTGTTCTATTCCATCTAATTTAGGCAGCTGCCCTCTCTCCATTGGATGCCCTGAGCATTTGTTGTGAGATACATAAGTTCATATATACTTAGTTACCCAATAATTGTTATTAATTAGTTTAATTATTTATACTATAGCAATAATACTTGCATTATGTAACAGATTTATGATAATTTCTATTTAATTATAGTTTTACATTAATATCTATATAGTTTATATAGCTAACTTGAGCATTTTCATGGTGTTTTACTTTCTTGGGAAGGAATTCTATTATGTAAATGTCTTCTTATCCAAATTAATAACCCATTCCTGTTTGATGTGGAGGTTAATTATATGGTGTTAAATTAATTTTAATAAAATTAGATATCAGCATTTCCTCACATCCGTCTGTGTATCTACACGATTAAAATGTCAGGTAATGTTTCTGAAGAATAAAGAAGAAATAACCTACTTCAATGTGCTGCCATTTTAAGTAAATATTTATATCACATGGTGCACTCTTCACCATGAGAATGGTGAGACCTTGGAATGGGTTGCCCAGGGAGGTGGTTGAGGCCCCATCCCTGGGGGTCTTGAAGGCCAGGCTGGATAATGCTCTGGGCAGCGTGGTCTAGTGGGAGGTGTCCCTGCTCATGGCAGAGGGGTTGGAACTGGGTGATCTTTGTGGTCCCTTCCAGCCCTGACAGATTCTGATCTGTTTTAGCAGAGGACTTTAGAGCCCTAATGGCTCAATGGTGGGAACTGATGATCTTAAAGGTCTCTTCCAACCTAAAGGATTCTATGATTCTATGATTCAATAGTAACAGGATTATCATCGTCCATACTGTATTACAGAGTCTTTCATTAACGATTCAAGGAATGGAGTTTTTCTGGAAGAGCTATGGTAAACTGCAATCTCTTCCCAGGTCCTTTACCATTAATCCATTCATTAGGTATGATTCACGACCATGTTTATGTTTACGGGGGAATTTAAATACGTCTTTTGCCTGCTTCCAGCTACCTCTTTATGCTTCAGTGTTCTAAATGGTACAAATGTAAACTTAGTCCTTGTAATGAGTATTAGACATTAAGCTGATTTCGAACTTTTCATCTCTTGACATTTCTAAGAGTTACATATTATGAAAATAGTGTATCTTGAACGTCTTTCCTCTTAGAAGCATGTAATTCTTTTATGAAAGGAAGTTGATGAGAAAAGACAGCAAATGTTAATGTATAAAAATTATACCAAAATACTTAGGCTTTGCACAAGCTGTGCACTATATTTAATTTCACTGCAGTTGACTTAACGTGCTTAGATAGAAGACTCAAAACCAAAAATGTAATTTTGGATTGGAATATTAAATTATAAATATTGCTTCATATTTACATCATGATAAACAAAGGTCCCTTCCTTTCCTTGTAACCCCATGGAAACAGAAGGTCAGTTATGTCATAATGCTACTGATTTCTATGATTTCTGTCCTATTAAAAGTGAAACAAGTTTCCTCTAAAGCACTTTGCAGAAGGTAACAAAAGTAGACCTAGAGAAGGTATTTTTTTAAAATATAGTAATAAGTTAATTATGTGATATCAAAATTAGCTTATAGGCAGGTTTTCAGATTTAAGACTGAAAGTAATTGCTCTGCTAGATGCTTCTAATCCAGAAAAGGCATAATTTACTGTCAAACCTAACCTTTCAGAAATCAAATTGCCTAACTTTCAGCTGATTTCTGATTCAATTAAATTCTGCTTCAATACAAGGAATAATTTTTCAGTGAACAAAATGCCATTAAAGAGAAGAACCAAGCTAACGGACTGTACTTAGTAAAGCTTGCATTACTATGCCAGGCTAGAGACAATACTAATGATAGGAAAGTAAACAAAATAAGGACTATAGAACTGTTCAAAGTGAACTTAATTCCTACTTGGATGAAAAATTCAGGGCTCTTTTCTTTTCAATAATGTTATTTGCATCTTTACAGAACAAAGGCACAATAGGCATGTACCAGCTGAGAAACCCAGTAGAATTTTCCACAATTGGGTGTGATTTCAAAACATGAAAAATTAAAATAAAATAATGGAATGAAAAATTCTGATCTATTTTGAATGTGGTATTTCTGTTTCTTTGCCCTAATTTTGTTTTTCATCTCAATACTTAGTGATACTTAGTGGCTTCAAACAAAACTAAATGAGATGAAAGAGGTGGCCGAAAAAATAAAATCTATCTTGATTACTAACATAGTCTTTACTAAGAAATCAAATGCAAAGGGAAGTAATGCTACTTTTAAAAGTCCTAAAAAACCACTCAGCTGTGGAAGTATGGGAACAGACTATGAACATTCTGAACCTAGAGTAAGAATGATGACAAATGTATAGGTGTTTGATAAAAAAAAAAAAAAAAAAAAAAAAAAATCTAAATAACTTCACAAATGCAGTGCAAATACATGTCAGGAAAAATAGTCCATAATCTCAAATGCAACACAAAGACTTCAGAAGTATCATTATTACCTGATGCTCACACTATGGTGCAAAAAAGCGTGTGAGCCTATAGCTGATCTTCAAGGTGTTCAAGTTTGGTGGGGTGTGGTATTAATTATATTCTTAGTTGCTCTGGTTGTGCAGCTGAAGTGCTAGGGTTAAACCTCTATTGCTGAATGAGTATTGGCATATGGATGATGTCCACAACCAGGACCCTCCTGACTGCTTTTCACCCAAGCTCTGGCCAGCCTTGGGTGGGAACTGATGAGGAGATCATCACCAGGTGCTCTCATCTTCCACATTAACTTGGAGGTGGGGCAAGAAGTCACCTCTAAAAGAGCTGAGTGCAGTAAAGATGGGAGGTTTGGTCATCTAGTGCATGTGTTGTGTGGGCTTCTGGTTCTTGAAAGGACTTCACACATTATACTGTGAGTGCATTGATTTATTCCTTCCTCCAGTGGAGGGCCACCTTGGATCTCTGGTGTATGATGTAAGAGTGGAGGGAGGACTTTGGTTGCTGGTTTGCCCATTAATGATACTATTCTTCTATTTTGGGGAAGTGGTCAGCAGAAGACTAGCATGTGGCCAGCAGGACTAAGGAAGTGATTGTATCTCTATACTCAGCATTAATGAAGCTGTACCTCCAATACTGGGTTTAATTTTGGGCTAGAGGAAAGACACTGCAGGTCTGGAGTGTGTCGAAAGAAGAGCTATGGAGCTGGTGAAGGATCTAGATAATCAGTCTTATGAGGGCTGGCTGAGGGAACTGAGGTTGTTTAGACTCAAGAAAAGGAGGCTCAGAGGAGACCTTATTGCTCTCTACAACTTCCCGAAAGAAGGCTGTAGTGAGGTGGGGTTCAGTCTCTTCTCCCAAGTAACAAGTGATCAGACTGTAGGAAATGGTCTCGAGTTACATCAGGGAAGGTTTAGGTTGAATATTAGGAAAAACCTCTTCACTGAAAGGGTTGTTAAGCACTAGAACAGCCTTTCCTGGGAAGTGGTGGAGTCACCATCCCTGGAATTATTTAAAAGATGCATGTATGAGGTGCTTGGGGACATGGTGGGCTTGGTTGTGTTAGGTTGATGGTCAGATTTGGTGATCTTAAAGGTCTTTTCCAACTGAAACAGTTCTATGATTTACACTACACAGTCTTTTCATATTTTGTACACCTTAGTTATAGAGTCAGGAGATTTTCAAGGTAAAGTCCTTATTTCTAATGATTACATATATATCTGAAGCAAAACCTAGCTTTTAGCAATTTTCAGAAGTCTGTTTCAGAGATAGAGTCTCCTGTCTTCTCTGTTTTCTAAATATCTGTAAGGAAATCACTAAAGGAAGTTTAAACAAATGTTATTTCTGTACTCCCTTGGGTATGTTTTATGCTTACAGTTTAGAAAAGACATTACATTACGTTTTGCTGGCTAACGGTCATGTAGCTGTCTGCAAAAAAAATTTGCTATAATTTCAGTAGTATGAGCTCTTGCTGCTGATGCTTTCTGAAAGTGTTTTCCTAAGAAAAGTCATGGCTTCAGAATCTAATTTACAATGAGCTGAAACTTGGCATACAATATCTCTAGCAAAAAAAAAAAAAATGCATTTCAAAGCACTAATGTTGTTCTGAATTATTTTTGGGGCAAGATATAAAAAATAAAAGTTACAATGGGCCATTAACTATACTAATTTGTTAATCAATCTGACTTTTTTGAAATACAAATTATCTTTCTGCATTTCTACTGAACTTTCAGCAGTTGCCGTTTTTTTTTACTGCATAATGTATTTAAGGTTCTGTCTTTCCACCTATTCATGCAAAATATGGATGGGGAGGGAGAAAAGGAAGAGAGAGTGAAAGAGAGACCTTTGTCAGTGAATGAAAAGATATTCTCCAAGCTGATGCGATTTCTCTTGCTGAAATCTTGCAAGTTCTATACTGTAAACAATGTCAATAATTAATTTTCTGCAGTGTTTTAGTATAAAATTTATCTGCTAACTGGCTTAATTAACGACAACTCAGACAGATGGAGTGCAAATACTATATACTTTATATGGAATATTCTTCAAAACTTCTAATGATAACAACTATAATGATAATAATAACAGTTGCTTAAAAATTCTCATAATCATACAACTATAGAATGATTTGGGTTGGAAAGAGCCTTTGAAGATTTTGTCTAAATCCCCTGCCCCAAACCCTCCTTTCTGTTTCCCTCAAGCACCTTAAATCTATCAAGAAGAATTTACAATTGTGTCATGCTGTATGAGATTCAGTCAGCATGAAAAAAAAAAAACAAACACATTTTATTTGTCACATCAGACTACATCTCTGTAATGCTGTTAATCTCCATGAACAATTATAAGCAGGATTATACTAGGAATAATGAATAGCAGAAATTCACTTAAAATATTTTAAAACTTTTCAGACTGGTATCCCCTTGGGTACTCAGCAGTTTCACTTTTACAAAGATGGTTGATCTTAGAAATCTGTCTCTCTGGAGATGAAGCCTGGAAATGAATTTCTAGGGCCTGCAGGCACCATCCCATATATTAGCTAGAAAGGGCAGCATAATCCCTCCAAGGCCTAAAACACACAGATTCCAAATATTCCATGACCAAGAGTGAAGATGCAAGTTAGTTTATTTCTCACTAGAATGTTTGAAATAGAGTACAAACTCATTCATTTTCACTTAAATTGGGAGCATTAAACCTTTTTTTTAAGGAGTGTGAATCCTTTTGTTTAACTCTTCTGGGATCAGAAGTTTTCTAAAAATTCTGAGATGGTAAATTAACAAGAATGAGATGTAATAACCCACACAACTGGTGCAAGTTTTACAGAGTTGTGAACAATAAGCTTTTTGTGGATAGCACTTTATGGTCAGTAACTTATTTCCACTGAGAGCTTTCAAGTGAAATTTCCCAGTGGAAGACAAAAATCTGAAAGAAAAAAGAGATACATAATAAAAAGCACCATGCAATAACTAAAACCAAGGCATCTGTAGTGTTTCTGCTACAAGCCAAAGCTACTGGAACTTTGAATAACTTGTATTCATATGATGAGAGAGCTCCAGACTAAATAAAATGATAAATACTAGCCAGATGTGCCTCCATGTTGCTTTTCTGGCCTTAACTTTATATCTTATACAGGTTAACCTCAGCCTTCTGCACACAGGTGACTGTAAGAAATGGGTGAGTACGCCACAAGTTTCAAAGTTTTTACTCCAACCCTGCAAACAAATGCACTACAACATTTACCTTTCCAGCAGACAAAGCTCAGATCTTGTGAAAGGAAGTACAACAGCTAAATAGTATAATTTTGTACTAGATTTTCAGAAACTTTTTAGGGAATAATTGGGTAGGATTATAGTAGAATAATGGATTAAAAGATACAGCTGCTACTGATTTTGACTGACCCTGTGTTCTTAGATCAACTCAGCATATTTAACAATGCCATTTCATATACTTGGTTTTTTGTCTGTGTTAGGAAATATTTTATTATGGAGATACCACTACAGTTGCTGAAAGAATGCATTAACATTCCAACAGTGTCTTCAAATCATGAAGTGTTTTAAGTACTAGAATGTTTATTCAAATTCAAATAGGTTTCTAAAATAAATTAATTTAGAGAAGAAAAAGTTTGAGTGGTTTCAGCTACAGTACTAAAATGAATTCACTTCCTACTGATTGTACCTCTTGACATTTCTTCTTTAGCTTGCAGTGCTGAATCTTCAGTACTCTGGGAATGAATCTTGAATGAATTTCACAACCTGGGTGAAATTCAACATGGGTTCAAGCAGCTAAGGCTGCATGTGTTGCACAGTGTGCTGAGGATTCATGCCCATGAGGTGAAACAAAGTACTCTAGGGACTGCCAGTATTGTACTTGTGTGGTAAACTTCCAGATGTTAGATAGAATCATAGGATCTTTTAGGTTGG